>NC_056726.1:976692681-976905181 GCF_019279795.1 Protopterus annectens | reverse complement strand
TTCAGGTGGTGTTTCAAAGACCAAATTACCACTGTAACAGCTACAAACAAATGCAATCTGAGGGTCATGCTGCTCAACGCTAGAAGTCTAAATCTTAAAATGCACTCACTCGAAGCACTCCTTAAAATGGAGAACATCGACATTTGTGCTGTAACAGAGACCTGGTTCAAGGCAGCAGAAAGAACCCCTACACTACCAGGCTATAACTCATTCCACACCTTTCGGCCCCAGAACTTGGACCGAAGCTCCAAAGGCGGTGGTCTTTCCATATTCATAAAGGATGCACACACCTCCAGACTGATAGCCAACATAACGCATCAGAGATACTTCAGGTGCAGCTAACATTGGGTAAGACAGCGATTCAGGTCATAGCCTGCTATAAGTCCCACGCCATGTCCCAAGACTCACACTCCACATTCCTAAGCACCCTGGAGAATATTAGGGTCCACCCTAACACTCTCCTACTAGACAACTTCAACTACCCCTCCATTAACTGTAAAAACTACTCATGTACCAATACACTTGCCCAATGTTTCCTGGAGTTCATTAATTCCAATGCCCTGGACCAGCTTGTTCTTACCCCCCCAGAGGTAGCAACATCCTTGACCTGGTCATTACTAACATGGGCAACCATTGCTTTACACCAATAGTCAGCTCCTCCCTGGTTAGATTCGACCACAAACTAATCACCTTGGAAATCCCCATACCTCCCACCTCCCACCCCCGCAAAGGTAACCACATTGAAAAACTTCTCCAAAGTTAACTTTGGGCTCCTAAAAACAGAGGTGGCTAACTTCATGACACCCAAGCAAATGCAGAATAGTTACAAGGCCACCAAATCATACACCGATGCACTGTACGAACATGTACACAATGCATGGATCTCGCCATACCCAATAGAACCAAGATGCTCTCCTCCAAAAAAAGGAAGCCAATCTGGTGGTCCCCTGCCATAAACACTCTACAACAGAAGGAGGAAACTGATTCGGAATAAGGTGAAGTCCCAAGACTGGAAAAACTCCCTTATCAGCCTCAACAAAAAGTTGAGATCCCTCATGAAATCCTCTAAAGCTAGCTATGAAAACAGAATTGTAGCAGATAGTAAAGACAACCACAAGGCCTTCTATAGTTATGTAAAGAATCTCCACAGCAATACCCAGATTTGCTGTGAGCTACTGCACAATGGTACCTCCTATACAGAGCCAACAGATGTTGCCAATATACTGGCCGACAGAATCAGAGCCATCTTTACCCCTCTCCCCCCCCAAAGGACCAATAACAATAACAGTAGATTGCTAGGCTCCCAGTATTACTGCTGCATAGGTTAAAACAACACTGTCCAAAGCCAAGAATACAGCATCTATGGGACCAGACAATATCTCTGGCTGTGTTCTACATAAAGTACAGAGTTAACTGGCACCTCACCTGTGTGTCCTGTTCAATAACAGCCTCACCTCAGGCTTTGTCCCTACCAAATGCTGCAGTCATCCCTCTCCACAAAGGAGGAGCAACTACAGTCACTAGGAACTATCACCCCATTAGCCAGATGAGTCTGAGATGCAAAGCTATGGAATGCATCATCATGGATCTAATAAACAAGGATAAAGGGAATCTCCAAACTCTGGATCTCACACAGTTTGGTTTTGTGAAGGGTAGATCATGCCTGCTCAACTTGGTCGACTTCGTTGACTCAGTCTCCAGAGCTGTGGATTAAGGCAAGGTGGTTCATACAGCCTACCTTGATCTGGCCAAGGCCTTTGATACCATTCCCCACTTAAAAGCATAGAAAAACTCACTAAGCTAGTCGTCAACCCCTATATCACTAGGTGGGTTGCAAACTGGCTTGCAGACTGAACCCACAGTGTGAAAGTAGCTGACTCCAAGTCAGACTGCTGACTAATCACGAGTGGAGTCCCACAGGGTTCAGTCCTGGGTCCTCTCCTGTTTGGTATCTACTTTTCTGAAGTCCAGGCCAACACGAAAGGACTGTGACTGACAGCATTCACAGAGGTTTGCAGGTTGGGAGCTATTATTAACTCCCCAAGTGATGTTGACATCCTACAGAATGGCCTCACTGAAACCAATGACTGGTGTCAGAACAATGGACTTAAGCTCAATGCCAAAAAATGTGTCATCATCCCCATTGGGAAAAACCCAGTTCCCATGAAGTACCACATTGATGGTAGTCCACTGAACACAGAAGGCATTATAAGAGATCTGGGAACACAGGTTGACAGCAACCTGTCTTTTGATCACCACATTGGCACTGTGGCCAGAAAGCCCTTCTGTGTTGCACATCTCATTACTAAGGGCTTTGCATCCAGGAAGAAAGAGGTCATTGTTTCCTGCTACTCTCCCCTCATTAGGCCAATCATCAAGTACAATGCCCCATTTGGCATGTACTTCACTAGACATGTGCAACAACTGGAAAGGCCACAAAAGTACCTCACAAAGAGGATCTTAGGTCTTAAACACTTGTTCTATATGGACAGACTCAAAAAACTCCAACTATTCACTGTCTCATATCGCCTACTTAGAGGGGATCTCTGCTTGACTTGCAAAGCCATGTCTGACCCAGCTCTGTTAGAAATGATACATCTGAAGAAATCCCAATCCCTCCGCACCACATGCTCCAGAGACCTCAACCTCATTACCACAATCAACAGAATGTACTAGAGGAACAGGCTTATAACCGAGAGACTGCCCACGCTATGGAATAGACTTCCCATACATGTCAAGCAGAGCACCTCGCTGACCCTCTTCAAGAGAAATCTTGATGGGTGGATGGGAAATAGAAAATTCACCCCATGGATAACTCCAGTGGCTCTACTCGACAGAGGGACTGGGAACTAAGGTCGGGTGGCACAATGCCAGGGTAATCCTATGGCTAGGCTTGTAAAGGCTCCAGGGCCATTAACCTAGTACACACCTATGAACCTATATATGTATATGTATCTACACACACACACACACACACACACACACACACACACACACACACACACACACACACACACACACACACACACACACACACACACACACATGCACACACATATATATAAAGAGAGAAAGAGCAAGAGAGAGAGAGGTATGTGTGGATACATTTGCATGTACATATCTATCTATTTATATCTATATCTAATATATATATATATATATATATATATATATATATATATATATATATATATTCACTTTATAATCTCAAAATACTGAAATATTGAATTTCAGTATTTTGAAACTATAAAGTTGAATGTTCAGAATGCTGAAACCCTAAAATCGCAAAAGTGAAACTCGCGAATGTAAACACACCATACACCACACAGCACATGCACCATCCTACGCACACAACAAGAATCAAACAAAACACACATAAACACAAAAATACAAATAAACAAACCTGCACTAAAAATAAACAGGGGGGCAAGCCCCCCTGCACCCCCCATGTGGGGGTCTGCGCCCCCCAACCCCCGCTACTTATATATACTAACTCCAAGATCGCAACAAATAGAAAAAGACAGCAAACTCAACACTAGACACTCCATAGTCTCCTCGCACACACCCACATCACATATATAACAAACATCACCACTTTCAACACTTAAACAGTCATACTTTTACCTGCCTACCCTAACTCACACATACAACTTCCAAACACACTCACATACACCCAAACACCTACCCAAAACCCTTACAAAATAGTCACTTACCTGAAATTCCAGCCAATACCACACACTAAACCAAACATCATGCACACAGTACATCCCATGTCACGTACTGAACACCATAATGATGAAGTCGACATTTCCTGATTCACGGTTATGAAGTTTCAATATTTAAAAATTTGACTTTATGGTCTCGAAATACTGAAATTCGATATTTCAGTTTTTCGAGATTATAAAGTGAAACCATACATACATATATATATATATATATATATATATATATATATATATATATATATCTATCTATAATATATATATATATATATATATATATATATATATATATATATATATATATATATATATATATATATATAGATAGATATAGATATAGATATAGATATGATACCATATAACCAACTTTTAAATAACTGAGAAGACAAGCCCAACAAGTCAGAAGACCAACCGCCTTGAACACTGATATTTTACTTCAGGTAAGTAACAGTTTGGCCAACCTAAAAAAATGAGTTAAAACCAAAGCAAACTAAATCAACCCACACCTCCTACACCCCACTAACTGAATATACCAACTCTGAGATCACACTACCATCGGGGTAAGGGGCAAAGTTCACCATGGTGGCCAAGCGGTTACTTACCTGGAGTTAAATGTCAGTGTTCTGGGATTTATGGGTACTATGTTTTTTTGGCTTTGTATTTTAGAAGTTGGGTAAGTGGGACTTCGGTCTACTGAAGTAGACCCATATATATATATATATATATATATATATATATATATATATATATATATATATATATATATATATATATATATATATATATATATATATATATATATATATATATATATATATATATATATATATATATATATATATATATATAGAGAGAGAGAGAGAGAGAAATATAGATTAATAGATACATAAATAAAGATATAGATATGTGTTTGTGCATATTAATATATATATATATACATAGATATATATATATATACCTCTATATATATATATATATATATATATATATATATATATATATATATATATATATATATATGTATGAGTGTGTGTATGTGTGTATGTATATTACTAGGCTAATGGCACAAGAGGCTTTACAAGCCTAGCCAATAGTACCCAGGATATGACAATATTATATCTTAATTCCCCAGATATGGGATGGGGTAGCATCAGGGAAGTGGGTCTTTGGGTGTTGGAGCCCTGACTCATTTTACAGACTGCCTTTGTCCATGAGGGACGTGGGAAGTACCCCAGGAGTAAATTTGCAGTTCCTTATCCATTTATCCAAATTCTTTTTGATCAGAGTGAGGGATGAGCTTTGCTTTACGAAGTTGGAAGTTTATTCCATAGATGAGGTAGCCCTTCATCTTGTATATTGTGAAAGACTTCATCAGTGCAAAAAAGGTATTGGTATTTTGTGATCAAATTACTATATAATCATTTCTACAAGTATTATACACGTTGAATTTAACCATCTGCACGACACCCTTGAGACAGAGAGTACGTTTGAGTGGCTGTCTATTTTCTTTTCCTCAAATAATGCAGTTTTATATACTGTAACACTAAACATGACACTCAAGACAGTAGAATGAAGCTTGCAACCTGCCGTGATGTCACTTAAGCAATCAGCTGCTCTACCCTCTTCTGTGACAGAAAAAGATGTCATCTTGGTGTTCCCACTCTAAAATGGCTGTAAAAGTACAAGATTTACATCACAATTATGAGTATTAGTGTAGGTGCCCGTTTAAAATCCTTATCAGTTCTCTTAGCTGCTGAAAGACTACATGTTATCTGTGACGTGCATACAGGATGGAGAAAATATTTAAAAATGAACAAAAAAACTGACCATTTTGTTTTCATCTCCACAGAATACCCAATATGAGATGCATGTGTTTGGGAAAGAAATACAACAGTCAAATGAAAACTGACATGTGATTCAGTAGGCCGAGAGACAACCACTGAGTACAGACTGAAATGCTGCTTTGCAAGGTATGACATTTAAAAACTGTAGCTATCCTTGGAAATGTTTAATAAAGTACATATAAGCTGCATTTACCCTTAACATTAGATGTTCTAATTTCTCACTGCTGCAGCTGCCTTTAAGCTGTTATGATTTGCGTTTGCCCATGACAAAACATCCCTCTCACCCTCCCACCCTTCCATTCTGACTGCTGAGTAGTAAGCCGTGAGGAGTGGAAAAATAGGCAGTCAGGGAGGAAAGTCATTAGGGCTTTTTTGCCTTAAGGTTAAGAAGTAGCATGCTCATCTTGAAGTAACAAAAACTAAATAACCTTATACTTCACCAGTGAGATAGTGGCTACTGCAGCAGTGAGAAATTCAAACATCTGCTTTTATGGGTAATACAACTTACACAACTCTACTATGTACACCATTCCTACTGCTGCAGTAGCCTTTAGGGTATATGGGTTGATTACCAATGCCTATCCAACCTAGGAGGAAGAAGGATATGGATCCAGGAGTACCTGGAGAATGATCCTAGCAAAGCCATTCCTGGATCTTTACAAAATGATCCAGTCAGTAATTCCTTGTACAGATATATACAGAGAACCATTTAGCTGTATATAGAAAGCCTCTAGATTCCACACCTTTCCAATGTGCCATGAAAGAAAACAAGGCCCTTGGAGAGTGTGCCTTAATGCCGTCTTGGGGTGGTTTACCATGGCATGTGCAAGGAAAGTCAATAACTAAGGACAATCAACTAAAAATAGTACTTTCTTAGTCCTCACAAAATAATTAAATAGCTGAATTGCTTTTCTAAAGGACTTGGTTCTGTTAAGATAGCACCCAAGCTGCTAATGCATGTCCAGAGTATTAGTAATCTTTTCTTCATGGTTATGTAGGCTAGGAGAGAACATTGGGTGATTGATGGCCTGATTCAAAGAAACTCTGAATAACACTGGGCATGAATAAGGGATTTGTTCTTACTGATGCCGGATCCCAAAAACAGACCAGCTAGGGTTAACATACCAAGAGAGCTAGCAACTTGCAGATGTCAGAGCAAAGAAAAGGATTATTTTCCATGTAATGAACCTTAAATCTGCCTTATGTGCAGGTTCAAGTGGAGATGTGGTTAACTTTTCTAACAGAAAGTTAAGATCCCAAGAAGGAGCAATCTGTCTGACAGGTGATCTGAGGTGAAACACTCCATACTAAGAAAACACTGAAAAGAGAGAAGGCTCCATTGGCAGACATACTGAAGTGACAGCAAGATGTACCTTGACAAAGTCGTATAAAACCAGAGGCAATAACTTACATATTTGAACACAAGTGGTATAATCCCAATTAGGGCCCTGGTTATTGGTTAATCTGCAACTAAAAAATTATTTCAAAGATTCAAACTATGACCAGTACTGTGTCAGTAGAGTCAGTTAGTATGGAAGCTTGGAGTAACTGCCCTTGACCAGTTCTATAAAAGGGAGAACTGATACAGCCTGGGCCAAAGGGGGGGTCACCACACATATTTTTGTAGAGTCCTTCTGAATCCTCAGAATTACCTGTATATCAACAAAGAGAAGACTAAATTTTCATGTAATGAACTTTAAATCTTCCTGGTATCGAAAGGGTGAAAACACAGAAAAAACTTTCCCCCTGCAAGGTAATGAGAAAGCATATATGAAGATGTCTGTTTTGAAAGGAGGCCGACAGATATATTGGAGGTATTCCCCAGAAATGGATCCATACCTGGAAGACCCACATCATTCAAACAGAATTCATGAGGGTCTGTCCTGGTCCTGCAGAGTTTGCCTGCCACTATGTGATTGTAGGGTTAAAGAATTCTGGAGAGAGAACTTCCAAGCGATCATAGGCTACCTATATAAAAGGTACAACGTTGTGTCTCCCCTGCAAGGTAATGAGAAAGCATATATGAAGATGTCTGTTTTGAAAGGAGGCCGACAGATATATTGGAGGTATTCCCCAGAAATGGATCCATACCTGGAAGACCCACCTCATTCAAACAGCATTCATGAGGTTCTGTCCTGGTCCTGCAGAGTTTGTCTGCCACTATGTGATAGAATGTAACATGCTTGTAGGGTTAAATAATTCTGGAGAGAGAACTTCCAAGCGATCATAGGCTACCTATATAAAAGGTACAACCTTGTGTCTCCTACATGTGGATGTACTACATCACTGTGGTGTTGTCTGTTGTCATGAGGAAAGGTCCAGGAGGCCATAAATAATGAAGAGACAGTCTACATTCCTTTCAAAATTACTTAGTTTGGTCTGTCTGAAGAATCCCATAGGCCTTGCACTGCTACCCTTATATGAACTTCTCTTCAAGGAAATTCTGAGGCACATGTAGAAACAGGTTAATTATTAATTTATCGGTTAAGAAGAAAAGGAAAGTATGTGTAATTGCTTGAATCTATAGTCTCCACTAGTGTAGTTCCATTAATACATAGACACGATAGGTATCTGAAGGATGCAAGTGGTGAGTTCATCTGTATTTTTTGGATACCATAGAATCTCACTCAAGCACAACCTAGCAAGAGAAGTCATGAGAAATAAAGATGCCATGAACCCCAGAGTCCTGAAAAAGTCTCTGGCTAAAGTCCAAGACTGATTTGAAAAGCTCAGGAGTGTTTCTATATAAAATTCTACCTTCTCCTACAGTGTATCTACAAGACATCCTAAAAGGCAATCCAATGTGAAATGGTCAGTAAGGATTTTTGAATGTTTATCTGGAATTCCAGATTGGTCAATAGAGTTGAATTCCATGTAAGGGCTATTAACATCATGGAGAAATCGCTGCAAAGATAAGTAAGTCATCCAAAAAGGAAAACAAAAATGAGTGCCATTCAGCCTTCTATAAGCTAAGGCTAGAGCTAAAACTTTACAAACATGCCTGAAAAAGCAGCTACCCTTAAGGGTAATGCAGAGACACTGAAACAGTGAAGAAAGAAGTCTCCTTCTTTGGCACTCGAAGCATTCTGGGTTAGAAGCCTTTGCCCCTTGAATGAATGGCACTGGTTCTATGATACCTAGGGTGAGTAAAGCTGAAGAACTTGAGGGAAAAAAATCTGTATGGTTTGCTGGGTTTTTGTATTCACTGCCAAATGTATGCTTTCTGAGCTATCTTTAACATCCATGGGTCAAAATCTGTTGCCCGAGGGGTATGAACAGAGTCAGTTGTTGGGACAGGTTTTAAGAGATTAAGGCAGAAGGGAAGGAGGGAGAAAGGATGCGTGTTAGCACAGCCATCCTAAAGTTGAATGCTGTTCATTTATTTCAAAGGTTCTTGTTTGCTCTATTTTGATTCTTAGGTGTGAAAAAGAATCTGGAAGATATGAAGGAGGAAGGATCATAGGAACCTGATAAACTAATTTCTTCTTTCATCAAGATATTGGAGGACCTGTGTAGCAGATGGGTCAAATAAAACCTTTCTCTCTAACAGGCTTGTTTTCAGCAGAAAACATGCAAATTCATACCCAGGCAACTACTCAAACAGTAGCAAAAGCATGGGTGCTAGACACAGTATCTGCACTACCATAAATACCATTAAGGCATGTTTGCATACCAGAGATATGTCAAAAACAATAAGATGCAGCTAGGCATGGACTTCCAGATAAGGGACTGACAGTTAAGAATTCTATATGCCCAGTTGGAAGAATAAAAAAAACTGTAATATCAAATCTATACCAAATATTTCCCCTCTATATGCACATAGAAAGGAACTAAAGAATGAAAATAAGTACTTGTTAGCTTAAAAAACTTTGTAAAGCCTATCTGCTTGTATAGCGACTTAAGATTACAAATCAGAAGTGTTATAGGCAATATAATATGCCTTCTCCAAGGCTGGCACTAGAGAAGGAAAAGGTGCAGACTGAGGCAAAACCACTTACAACCTATTATAAAATCTACTCAGTATAGAGGGAACAACCATTAGTTCCCCCAAAAATACCTGCATGACAGCAAATATTAGGAAAAAATACCTCCCAAAGAGGTTTGAAGACCAGTCTTCCTCAGGAATATTTCAAAGGACCTGCTAAACAGGTACAGAAGGCTGTTTACCAGGACTGACTAACTTTAACAATTTCTTAACTAAGGTAAGAACATAATATTTACCCATAGATAACATGTCTGCAGGTGTTAACAGGTATTTTCTAAAAATGACTAAGAAAGTAATCTGTGTTCCTACAAGGGGTCTTTTCCCTTGGACACATCCAGTAGCATTCCCATTAAAAAGGTTTTCCAAGCCTGGCCAGGACACTGGAACAGCTGAAGAGAATGTAGCTGACCCCTGGTTCATGGTGGCTGAAAAGACTACACCAGAGGATGTCAGTGAGGTAAGTCAGTAGTCTGAATAATAAAAAATGGTCATTGCAGGTTCACCCACCATCGGCTGAGAGACAGAGTGAGCCAATGTACTTGGAAAGAGCTTTTAGGAAGATTTTTCTTTCTAGGAACTTTGAAAGTCAGACCAGCAGGAGCAGCATAAGTATCCATGCTGTGACTAAGGATGATGCATGGGATGCAGCTAGAATGAGTGGAATCATAAGTTGTTTGGAAGATAAGTTGTCAAAGGTCTATATGAGCAGCAAACATACCCCAAAGAAGAAAGTCCCCAAAACACAATAATGCAAAAGCAGTGCAGTAAAATCATGTCAGAAACCTTTCACAAGTAAAATTAGCCTGATAGAAATAAATGGTAAGTTGTCACAGGGTGAATACATACCCTGTAAATGCATTAGCAGTACACTAAAATCCAGTCAAAACCCCACAAAAGTAAAATTAGTCTGACATAAATAAATGGCACGTAAGTTGTCACACCGTGAACACAAGCAGTATAAGCCCTGTAAATGCACAAGCAATACACTAAAATCTGGTCAAGACCCTTTAAAAGTAAAATTAGTCTGGCAGGACAAAAAGGCAGGCAAATTGTTACAGCATAAACTTAAGCACTGCATGCCCTATAAATACACAAGCAGTCCAATTAAATTCTATCAGAGACTTTTAGAAATAAATCAGTCTGATAGAAAAATGGCAGGTAAATTGTTACAGTGTTAACAAAAGCATTACATGACCTGTAAAAATCAAATGATACACTAAAATCCTAACAGAAACTCCTCAACAGTAAGAGTTAGTCTGATAGAAGCAGGCAAGGTGTCACATCAATGAACATAAGCAGTACATGTTCCTTCTTTCTCCCTGCTCAAATGAAACACTGCCCCACATTGAAGTATTATAAAAAATTAAAACGTCTGCATAAGCAGTATATTTCTACATTTTATAAGCCCTGACGCTAGCCAAAGCTAAAAATAATATTCTCAGACTGGAAACAAATGCTATTTAAAAATACAGAGTTTGTTGAAGGGACCATATAACAATAGTTATGTACTTACCATAACTTGGTGTCTGCATTATCCTATTTCATTATTCATCATGATTGGGTCTTGGATCTTATGCCAGATCTGATCCAACACTTTACAGACTTAGATTCAAGGCTTGAGTTCCTCCCATCTCCCATAATCCCTTTCTACCTTCTAATGCTCAGATTGAGTTTGCTGTCAAAAAGTAAAATAACACCGAATAACATAACTATCCATCTACACTTAAATAATACTACCATGCACACCACTAGAGGTGGAAGCTTAAAGGCCCAAGATGCCAGTCTCTCCAAATCCTCCAGAAGCATGGAAGGAGGGAGGAGGGTGTGTAAGTGATGAATAATGAAATAGGATCACACAGATACCAAGTTATGGTAAGTACATAACTATTGATCTGATGTTATCCATTTCATTATTCATTATGACTGGGTCAGAATCCTCAGCTAAAATCAAATTCTGGGTAGCTCTAAGGAAGAACATGCCTGAGCACTGTGGAACCAAAGGATGCTCTGCTTCTGGAGACAATATCCAGCTTATAATGAGCTACAAAAGTGTGAGGAGTGGACCAAGTGGCCACGGCACAAATATAAGGACATCCTACCAGAGAAGGCTGATGAGGTAGCAACTGACCTATGGGAATGTGCCTTAGGTGGACGAGGCAACTCTACATTTCTCAGAGAGTAAACCATGGAAATACAATTAGAAATACATTTAGAAATCATCACTTTAGAAACTGTTGGCCACACCTGTTCAAAGAGAAGGCTATGAACAACTGGCCAGGTTTTTTAAAATGTTTAATACTATGTAAATAAAATCTCCTGTCGATGCACACCTAAGATATGAAGGAGATATTCACCCTTATTGAAGTGATTAGGAAAACAGATGGGTAACTGAATATTCTGGTTGAGATTATTTTCAATAGCTACCTTAGGCATGAAAGATAGGTTCGTTCGCAAAGTCACCCTGTTCTTATGAAAAATAATATCTGGTGATTTATAAGACAAGGCCTGTAATTCAAAAACCCTCTTAGCCAAAGTAATGACCACCAGAAAAGCAGTCTTCCAAGAAAGAAATATGAGATCACATGAATGAGCTGGCTCAAAGGGACTTTGAGTGAGAGACTGCAGCATCAAAGTCAGATCCCAAGGAGGGGCAGGATCTTTGACAGGAGGCCTGAAAAGGAAGATGTCCTTCAAGAAGGCCTTACATAATCTAGAGGAAAAAGTGTATCGAGAAATAACATGAAAATTAGAAATGGCCATCAACTGCAGTTTATAGTAGAGATGCTGACTCCTTCTTGAAAAAGGGATGATAAGGAGAAAAGGATATCTGGTATCGGAGCTGAAAAGGGATCAAGACTCCATTCCACAGCCCAAAAGAAAAAAATGTTTCCACTTACTATGATAGACCTTCTGAGTAGATGGCTTCTGGGAAGAAACCAGCCTGGACTGTGTTATCATCACGGGAAGTGGCAAAACCATACAGTTAGATGAAGGAACCGAAGGTTGGGTTGTTCTGATGGGTGAGAGGTGAGATCCTGAATGGGATCCAGTACCCAGGGAGGATACTTCAGATGAAACCTCAGAAAGGGGAACCACAACTGATGAGGCCAGAAAGGGGCAATGAGAATAATGGAACTCTTTCAGTCTGTGGGCTTTCTAAAGTAGCTTGGTGATCAACAGAAGAGGAGGGTATGTGTAGTGAAGACCTGGAGGCCAATTATGGACAAAAGTGGCCCTCAGGGACTGCCCCTCTGGTGAGTCAGGGCAAAGTACCTGCTGCATTTGTTGTTCATTGGGATGCAAAAAAATTGCAGCAAGGTTGGCCCCAACGGGCGAAAATCTGAGATGCCACTAATGGATTGAGGGACCACTCATGTGCAGTCAGGACAGACCTGCTGAGCTTGTCTGCCAAGAAGTTGGCCTCCCCGGGTATGCGCATTGCAAGAAAAAAGTGACTGGAAGAGATTGCCCATTCCCACATTCCCAAGGCCTCTCTGCACAATGGGTATGAGCATGTTCCCTCTTGCTTGTTGATATACTAGACCAGTGACATGTTGTCTGTATGAATAGCCACCATTCCCAGAGGAAGACAATCCTGAAAGGCTTGCAACATGAGGAGGACTGTCCTCATCTCTATAACATTTATGTGCAACTTCGTCTCTGAGGTGGGCCATGTGCCTTGGACAGTTGTGCCCTGAAAATTACCCCACCATGCCAACAGGGAAACATCCATGGTCACATTGGCCATGGGTGGGGAAAGAGAAAACGGTCTGCCTCGAAGGAGATCCTCCAACCGAAGCCAACAGTGCAGATGCTATTGCAAATGGGAGCCAGTGGAATAGGCATGGACACTGGATCAGACAGAATGGACAACTGCTTCACAAGCATCCACTAAAGCACCCGCACGCAATATCTTGCTAGTGAGACAAGGAAAATGGCTGCTGACATGGACCCCATGGCTCTGAGAATGAGGTGTGCCTGAGGCGATGGAACCTCCAAGATGGCCCTGCCCTGCTTTCTGATCAAGGCTTCTGTAAGGCTTGTCATTTGATTAATACAAATAATGTTTTCAAAGATCCAAAAACAGGAAAATGCTATAGTTTACAAAGTTGGTCTACTTGTACCACCAAAAATGTGATTTATATTGCTATATGCTCTCTTTGCTCAGCCTATTATATAGGCAAAACAAACAGAATGCTAAAAGAGCATATTTATTTATTTTATTTAATATTTGTTGACTGGGAAAGTCCGACTAGGTTCCGCAGAGCCTGTTTTTACTGGAGGCCCAGGGAGAGATGCTCCAGGCGCATGTCTTTAGAATGTGGGAGGAAACCGGAGTACCCAGAGGAAACCCCCCCTGAATGCAGGGCGAACATGCAAACTCTGCACAGAAGGCACCCCAGCCAAAAATCAAACCAGAGAACCTCTTGCTGTGAGGTGACAATGTTAACCGCTGCAGCACTGCCCCGCCTATATCATACGACATTTATCTGATATAAGGAATAAAGTAGAAACAAATGCCCTCTAGTCACATGTGAAGCTTAATAACACCCACTTGTTCAAGTTTATGGTTATCTCTATTGTAAAAGAAGCATCGAGAGGAGGTGACTTGCAGAATAGAATGGAGGTAGAAGAACTCAAATGGATAATAGACCTAAGGACAGATTGCCCTCCAGGCTTGAATGGAATGGTACCATTGAAACCAATTCTGAAAGAACGTTGTGTAAATGGGAGGCAATAGCAACAGCTTCAACACCATTGGCCCAAAATAAGGGAGTGTTTATTTGAGTGACAGATACTATGTGGGAATGCTTCATAGCTACTATGAGGAAGTGATGTAAACTGAAGGAGTGGTCCTTTGAGTGACAACTACCACATGAGGAATTGATGCAATAGTTTTCAAAAGACTGTGATTGGTCTATCCAAGTTTTTAAACATTCAGTTTTAGGCCCAGTAAACAGGATCTGAAGAAGGCTAAGGCTGAAAGCGCTTGTCCTGCTTGCCTATTTTACTGGTGTTGCTGCATTAAAGTTTTTATGTGAAATCTGTGCTCTGTTTATGGTGGTATGTTCAACTGCCTGTTTTTAAAGTTGCTTTTTGACCAAGTGACAGTAAAGCAGCAATCTCTGCTACCATTCTTGGCTCTGCACTGGAGACTGCTTCGACTTTGCCAAGTTGATGGTAATCTCTAGCATTTTGAAAGTTTATAAGAGATACTGCATGATGGATACTAATCGATGCCTCATGAGAACTGTGAGGAGCCAATTGTCCAGGTATGGAAAGACCTGAAATCCCTGAAGCCCCAGGTGCGCCATTACTACTGCTCAGCATTTGGTGTACACCTTGGGGGCTGTGGTAAGTCCAAACAATAGGGCTCTGAATTGGAATGATTGGCTCTGATCCAAAAGCACAGATGCCTCCTGGAATACTTGTCTAACTTGATATAATTGTAGGTTCCTGGAGGTCTATGGAGCACATCCATTTGTCCTGCAACAGTGGCAGGATGGACTGAACAGTGACCATCCAGAACTTTGACATCTTGATTAATAAGTTCAATTTGATGAGGTCCAGAATCAGACGTAGGTCCCTGGTCTTTTTTTTGGCACCAAAAAGAAGTGAGGATAAGTTCCATATCCTCATTGGCCTGCTGGGACCTCCTGGATGCCTCTTTTTTCTAGAAGTGCTAAAACTTCTCTCTGGGCCAGTTCTCTCTGACTGGGTGGCATGCAGGAGAGAACCTTCTTGGGATTTGGAGGATGTTGGAAAAAGGGAATATAATAACCCATGGATATGATCTTGAGCACCCACTGATACTTTGCTACAGATGCCCAGGCATTTGGGTGCAAAGAAAAATGGACCCCGACTACCTCCAGGGCAGGACAGTCAGGCAACATCTCAGGGGTGCTGAAAAGGCTTCTCAGAGAAGGGTTCCATGGATCCCAGATTCCGAGGACCTCCTCTGCCTCTAGGGTGGTGTCTGCCATTGAATCCCCTTCCCCTACCTCTGGAAGAGGAATCTTCTTGAACATCTTGGAAGGAACCTTGTGACCTGTAGAACCAAAACTTCTTATTTCCCCTTTGTTTTTTGGAATAGGACCTTTGGGGGTTAGAAAACTTGATTGCAATGGCTGACAGTGTCTTGCCCTCCTGCTCACTGCAGGTTAAAATTTCTTTGACTGATGGCCTAAAGAGCAAGGAACCATCAAAGGGGACATTAGTAAAAGATGCCTTGAAGGGTTCCACAAATCTGCATAACTGCATCTATGCATGACACCTCAAAGCAATGACTGCAATGGCCACTGAAGTGGTACTCTCCACCACATTGGAGATCAACGTCATTAAGGAATTGGCACTAGATGATAGAGTTGAACTTGTTAGATACCTTCTTGAGGTCCTTCACCAGCATAAACTCTGAAAGGGATTTGGTTAGCTCAGAAACCAGATCTCTTTGGTGGTGGGTAAAATGCTCCAAGTAATTTAGGGTTCCTAGACCAAACATGGCTGAAGCAGAAATGCACTTCCCATGTCTGTTAATCACCCAAGACTCTCAGTTTGGGGGCTGGACAATGGAGCTCTGTTCAGCCAGCTGCTTTTTCATGACTGCAGCAATCATGGTGGCATTGTCTAGCACTCCCTTGCTCCAATATGCTATATCTATGGTGGGGGGGGGCTCAAAATCTTATCAGCCTTCTTAGAAACCAGTTCCACAGTGTCAGGTTCCTTCCACACCCTGAAGACAATGAGGTCAATAAGCTCATCTGCAGGGCGGGAGAAACAGGAAGTAAATGGGCCAGTGCTGAAAGCCTACAGGAACACAGATTCTTCCAAAGGTGGGGTCTGGGTGGACCATCCACCTTTCTGATTCAACAGCTCTTGAATGTCTCCAAAGTAGATCTTGTCATGCCAAGATCTGGGGTACTGTCCCCTTCATCAAAATCTGTGTCCTCCATGAGGGACTCCATGGGAGAGTCCAAGTGCCTCCTCTTCCACTGTCTCATCTGTGGTAGCTCTTCTGTAAGTGTCTCAGGAAAGGACTCAGAAGAGCGGGGAACCTTGGGATTCTGGATGCCTGAAGGGTATCTCTGGAGGGCTGACCTGAGACAGGATGAATGGGCTCAGGGCTCCTGATAGTGATGGGTTGGGATTTTCCCAGTACAGGGGAAAATGCTGCTCCAGATCTAGAGAAGGTCTGCTTTACCATTTGAAAAGCCAAAGGACTCAAGGAAATCCTGTCCCGACCCAGTAGCCAAAGCCACAGGGGAAGAGTGTACAGAACCAGCCCTGGGTCCCGGTCCTCCAGACATGACCAGTACCAAGTTGTCAAAAGCCAAAGCCACCAAAGGAAGGGACTGATCCAAAAGGCCTGGATCTAAACCCCTCCCCAGGGACCCAGCACCGACATCTCAGAGCCGAGAGCTGATCTGATGGCAAACGAATAAAGCTGGTCAGAGACCCTGATGGAGTGGGAAAAACTGGCATTTACAGAGCCACTGATGCCTCCCTAGGGGAACCAGAACCTGCGATTCTGAAACCACAGAAATTGGAAGAGAAGAAGGAACTCTAGGAGCTGGGGATCTCCCTGAGCCCGAATAAGCCAAGGGCACTAAAAAGTCCATCTTTATCTGGGCCCTAAGGAAACTCCTCATCATCCTGTTCATATCAGAAGGTAAGAGGATCCTGAAGGATCTGGAAGAGGGCAAACTATGGGTGGATTTAGATGGAGAAGACAGCTTGGATTCTACCATCATTCTATGCTGTCCTGATCTAGGGAATGACACTTATCCTTGGGAGACAAAAGCTTCAGATTTCTGGAAGATCCTGCTGGGGAGCCCTGAATAATTAACTCTGGATCCGATGAACACATCAGCTCTGACCCTGGTTGTCTTGCTTGTCTCAGATTTGAGGTAGCTGATGGATCTGAGGTAACATAGATAGGATCCTTGGTTCCTAATGATGGATCCTGAGACTTCAGATCTGAAACAGTCAAGGACAGCTTTGAATCTGAAGAACCATGATCCAAGAGTCTGGGCCATTTTTCTGGTGCTGGAGGAGAAGCCCCAGGGCAAACAGAGGAGACTTTCCTGTTAGAATCTTTGTAGCAACTAGAAGAGAGAGAGAGTCCAAAACAAAAGGGCCCCCTTGCACCATACCCTTGAGCAACAATTTGTTCCAGTGATCTGCCAACACCCAAGGGTTGAATACAGCACAAATGGAGTATTCAGCCTCGAGGTGATGGGATCCCAGACAATAAACCCACTTCTTGTGTGTATCAAAGTTAGGCATCTTATGCCCAGAAGAAGAGCATCATCTAAACCTGGTAGGCTTGTCTCTTTCAGACATAGGCCCACCCACACACAACACACACACACAGAAAAACAGAGAACTACAACCACAAATTGAAAGAAACTAGCAGACAAAACCCCCCAAATATTCTTATAAACTACACCAAATGAGAAGGAGACTGCTCTTAGATGAAAAATGGGAAGAACAAAAAAAGGGTATTATATTTGGCAATACTGACTGACTGTAATCCTCAGAGATTTACCAGAAAAATCAAACCCTTCAGCAGGAACAGAGCAAAAATATGAGGCAAAATCAGGGACAGTTGAGGACTCTGGTCCCCCCCCCCCCCATAAAGAAATCTGGTTTCCGAACCAACACTGTCTGTAAAGTTAAGACCAAGTGGGCCATCATTTAGGGATGAGGCAGGTGTGTGGGGCACCAGAGATGGTGGGGTCAAGAGCAGTAATGGAGGAATATGTGACCACAACAGTGTTTTTGCATAGCTTTCAGAACATTACAGCAGTTGTGTTACATCTTGTAGACACTGCATATTATTTTTACCACAGCTCCTGACTTCTTTTCTCAAAAAACATGGGCACAGATAAAATAAACCTCATTGTGAGGAATAGTCCTCATTTTGAGTCTTAAAAAGATCATTATTCCACATTTCAAGGGGACATCACACATTCACCGTTAAGATTCTTTCCAATTAATGCCACAGACAGACAGAGATATGCTCAGCAATAATGAAAAGCCATTTACTTTTATCATACTTACTGGTAGTTAACAATTTCAGTTGATAACGAGAACACTGGACTTTGTGTAACCATGTCAAATGGCATTCTGGATTTGCACTTTCTCACAGTCTGTATTTCTCATTTACCACTGTGGCAGCAATGTTGAACCATTCAGTAGAGTACACTTTGAAAATAGAATAAATTATAATAACTGGCTACATCCCTGCACTGAGGCTTTATAAAACTACAAATCAAGTTGCCTAAAATGTCGCTATTTAACATATCAGTAATTACCGCTACTGTTTTCTTTAACCAAACATGTGACGCATGTAAGCACACATGCACATAGACAAGTGCCCAAAACATTCTCTAATTTATATAACATGTTTGCCTAAGTAAATGGGTGGGTCACTCTGCAGAACAGAATTGTGTTGCATCTGTTAACTTGTTAACCCCCCCCCCCAAAAAAAAAAAAAACAAAAACTTGCATTTGCAATACACCTTCTGCCAGAGGTTCTCGGCAGTTCAAATTGGTTTGCTTTATTAACATACCTCTCAACCTCTATTAGGGTTACTGCCTGTCCCTCTTTTGGGTGGGAAAGTCCCTCTTTGGGCAGCTGTGGTCTTAAAGAAAAGCTAAAAAATGGCAAATGTCCTGAGATTTTAGGACGAACAGTTATTTTGTATATGAAACGCCTAAATTTTATATGAAATAGCAAAAACAATTCAAATGCGACAAGCATAAGCTTTTACTTTGGCAAAAAAGTGAAGTTCTTTCCATTGCACTTGTGGTGGGGACCTTTTGACCTGCAAAATCTCACTTTTCTACAAAAAAATCCCACTTGGAGTATTTGAAAAGGAGGCAATCCTAAACTTGGTAGAACAAGAAATTTGGACAAAGCCTAAAGTAGTAACAGAACAAAGGCTTAAAAATATGGACAAATTTTAAACACTGCTCTAATAAACTTAGAAAGTTGCTAGAATATCATGGTTTGCATTAGCATGGATTTTTCTGAAGGATATGAAGACTGAAACTCAAATGTATGTCACTATTTAGTGAGTTCATTTTTTACTGATTTTCCAGAAAGCCACACATTTTATGAAGAACAGACAAAAGTATGAAGCAAAACTCTGGATATTCTGCAAAAATCTGGAGAGTTGAAAGCTATGTGTATTAGGCCTTAGAAGAACACTCTTTGTAGTGCTACTACATGGAATGTGAGTGAGTGGAGTGCACTGAATTTTCTTGGGAGTCCAATAACTCATTTAATAAAATAACCAAACTAATGAACAAGAAAAGAGGGAGAGTAGGCTTGTACAGCCCCTTACAGCTATTGCAAAAATGGCAACAGTCAGACTGGTTCTTCTTTGGGTTTCCTTTGTGATACTTTAAGTAGCTTTGTCTGCAGATGTTTATAGTATTATGCAGTGTTATACAGTGCCTGAATAAGGCAGTGAAACAGCACATTTCGAGTGTGCTACATTATACTACTGTTATGCAGTGGTGATAACTAACTTACCATATACTTTCTATTTCTGTTCCACTATGGCATTGCTGTTTCACCAGTCCTCACAATCAGGCAGTCACAACTCAAGTGACATCACCATATCCAATATCATGGCTGCAGGCGTGGACTGATGATGCAATAACAGCAGAAAATAAAGTGATAAAAAGTGATATTTTGGACTGCCTTATTATTTTAACGAAAATTGATATTTTCCAGTAAATACTGGACAGTTGACATGTCTCCCGATAGCCATAGAGAATAATAAAGATGTATTAAAAGCTACATGTACAACGTTACCTATCCTAAAATATCTTCTGCATTCCCCTTTGTAAAGACACAAGAGATAAGATAAGCTATCCAACAAAAATATTTCATGCTTCTACAACCCCTTTTACCCATTTTTGCACATGGTATCGGGGTGTCATGTCAATAGTAGCAATTATATAGAGCATATTTATCTGAAGCATATTGCTCTGGAAGATATTATATTTACTTTCATTTACAGAGCATTTGAACATGACAGTCATAGAGAGAGTATTTTAACAACCCACTTTGGCTTGAATCACATCATCTTTATTTTCCTGTGTGTTCAGAAAAAAAGTTATTCTGGAACACTATCCTGGCAGCAGACAGTGAAATTATTTATCTGTTTATCAATAAGAAAAATGTATAACAAACAAGACAAATGATATAAGCAATGAAGTTATCAAAGATGCATGCACCTACAGACAAATGGAATATAGGAAAATATATTATGGTTTACTGATGAAATCCAATCTGGAATCCAGACAAAGAAAAAAATAAAATAAAAATTGCTGTAACCTTTTTGCAGTGTATAGAACTGTGTACAGTGGACTTAGTGTCAGTACTACAATTGGATTCCTTTATATGGGAAACCAACTCTTACCTAGGGGATGAAGGAAGATACAGATTTTAAAGTAATTTCTCATTTATGTAACAGACTTAACAATTTGCACTCACAAAGCTTAAAGAAGGGTGTGACATCCCTCTTCTGGGGCAGTAATCAAGGAGTCTCAATTCTCACCACTGACACTGGTGGGGGACAGACACTTAAAATAAAAATGGATACACACAGTATTTTCAGATAACAGCTCTCTGCACCAAGCACAATTTCCCTTAAGAGCACACAGGGGCACCCAGGTCCCAAATAAGACTTCACAATTCTCTCGGTAGAAGCCAGTGTTCTGTGTCCCTGTTCCAAGTAGCTGACATGCACTCTTTGAGATTTCATTTTCACACACACACACGCACACACGCACACACACACACACACACACACACACACACACACACACACACACACACACACACACACACACACACACACACACACACACACCTGGGAAAGGCTGACACAGATTCACTAGCTTTGTCACCTCCACCGAGACTGTAAGGTAGACTCACTGCCACCAGCCACCTACTTTAAGGCTCTTACCAGGGTACCCAATTATACTCAGTAAAGTCAGTACTTATATAAATGGTAATGTTTGGCCAAACGGCAAGACTTTCAGGAGCATGATGCCTACAGGGCAACCAAATAAATGCAATTCTTTCAAGGGTTAAACTATTTTCTAAAATGCCAGCCACAGTGAAAGGTAAAGATATATTTGATAATAAATAATAAAATAGAAAACAGGAAAATACTGAATATCTATTCACAATAAACAAAAGAATTTCAATTCACAGGAAATATAAAAATAACACAGATGGAAAGACTCAAACAGATACAGAAAAACTCTACTTTTAGCTAATCTCACTATTTTCCTAACTGACTGAAGAATTACAATTCCCTGGCTACTTACTAAAGCAAGTCAAGATGAAGTGGATGCGTAGTCTTTAATGTTAGGCTCCCAATACCAGAGTGATGAGTGTCACTATCAAATCTGTCACTAATATCTACAATAACTTCAGTGCTGGCTATAGAATGATATCACATCTGGTCACTTGATTTTGTTGTTCCCACACTAGCCCCCTGACTAGAAGCTGAGCCATAATCTAGCACAGATGTGTCACAATATACATCTAGAGATTTGCTAAGGCATCTGGAGACTGTAAAACAACTCCAATACTTTCATCTGTCTTGTAGAGACTAACCATCCATTCTCTGGCACCCCAGGGTAGCAATTATTTCAACACTAAGGACAATAAGAGCAGGATCCCAGATCAGACATTGTGTCTCTGGCTGCATTTAGGCCTGCGAGATAAAGTCTATATGGTCTAAACGAAGTCATTTAATTTCAATCTATTTTTTCTTAAGGTGGGTTGAGTTTAACCTGTCTCCTTCCAGCATCCTCAGTTAACATATATACATTTCCTCTGTTACAACAGTACAGTCTGATATAAATGTATATTTCTTTTCTGTCCAGCAGGACCTACTGTTGATACATTTCAACACAGGCAACTTTACAAATACATTGTTAACACAATTTATTTATTTATTTATTTTATTTTACATTTGTTGACCGGGAAAGTCCGACTAGATGCATGTCCATTTTCAGCGGAGGCCCGGGGAGAAAAGCTCCATAAAGTAAAAAATAAACATTAATTACATACAGATTATTACAGAAAATATCCAGTTACAAGTACAATATTTTAGATACATTTTTCAGCAGGGTGAATTAGATGCAATTCAAATGCAATAGTATTTCTATAAGTAGTTACAGGATCCTTACAGTTGTAGAATGCAGAAAAGCAGAGAGGCACTTGATTTCTATATAAACCAGAGGAGGTAGGATCTAAAGGACGTTAGCTGATAGTTATTTGAGACTTTGAGAAGGAAGAGTAGGATCTAGTAGGTACAGGGGAGTAGGTATGATATGGATCAAGGAGAGTTAATCAGGGTTAAAACATGGGCAAAGCCAGTGAGACTTAAGATATAGCTTGAGATTATTTTTGAATTGAGAAAGGGAGGTGGAACGTCTTAAGTTGTTAGGGAGGGAATTCCAAACCTTCCCTATGGAATTGGCAAAGAGAGCTTCGCCACCAAAGTTGTTGGCTTTGATGGTTTGAACCAGGAATCTATTAGAGGAGCGAAGACAGCTAAGATTGGAGTAAGGAAGCAGTATTCCGCTCAGTGAGGGGTTTTTTTCAGGTTGTTTGATTATTTTAAATGCTTCAGTAAGTTGGTACAGTTTGAGAAGATTAGGTAGCTCAAGCCAGTCAAGGTTCCTTAGATTATGACAATGATGAGTTCTATAGGGAGCACTTATTACAAATCTGGCAATGTGATTATAGGCAACAGAGAGTTTTTTGATCTCATTTTTATTGAGGAAGGAAAGGACAGGAGAGGCATACAGTAAGGTAGAGAGGAGATGTGTGCGTGCAATAGTGAGTTTGGCAGTAGGGGTAAGAAAGTTTTTGATTCTATACAAGGATCCGAGTTTCTTATTTACTGTTTTTATGGTTTGATTGATATGGTTGTCAAATCTAAGTTTATTATCAATAGTGACCCCTAGCAGTTTGGTGGTGGTATCAGGCTCAGTTTTGGTACCATTTGTAGATTGGACGAAGAAGGTATTGTTATTAGATAGTGGAGAAAGTTGAACTGCTGAAGGCCCTGAGAAGGGAAGAATTATTAGTAATTTGTTTTTTTTTTGATTTAGGATGAGTTTCCGTGCTGCAAGCCATTTTTCTACTGCAGTAAAGGAGAGTTGGGTGACTACTTGTAAATCAGAGAGAGGCTGCAGAGCATATCAGGGTGGAGTCATCTGCATATTGGATACAGGTGGCTTTAGGGATAACAGTATGGAGTTCATTTATGAATACCAAGAAGAGGAGGGGACCTAGAATGGAGCCCTGAGGGACTCCTATGGTATTAGGCAACAGGTCAGATAGCTTATTTTGCCATTGGACTGCTTGTTGTCTGCCTGAGAGGTAGGCCTTAAACCAGCAGAGAGCTGGATTATCAAGGTGTAAGGTTTCTAGGGTGTGGAGCAGAATCTCGTGATTAACCATGTCAAAAGCTTTTGACAGATCAAGAAAGAGTGCAGAGGTTATTTTTTTGCTGTTACGGTTTTTATTCACTGAGTCCGTAAAGGAAAGTAGAGCGGTGGTCGTACTATGATGGGGTCTGAAACCGTGTTGAGTATGGGACAATAGATTATTTAGGTTTAGGTAGTTAAGTAACTGTTTATGAACGCATCTTTCCATAATTTTGGCTATTGGAGACAGGATTGCAATGGGTCTGAAGTTAGATGGTTCAGTGGAGGGGCCGCCCTTGTGAAGTGGAATGACATAGGATATTTTCCATATGGCCGGGATGGTGGCCTCTGATATAGTTCGGTTAATAAGAATTGAGATGGGGTAGGCTATAACGTCAGCTGCTATTTGCAGGTATTCAGCTGGGAGTCGATCGGCAGAGAGAGTGGTCGGTTTAAGTTTTTTCAGTAAGGCTCTAATGAAAGAGGTGGGTGTGGGCTGGAGAGTAAAGGAGAGGGATGATTCCTCAGGGACAGCAAGTAAGGGGGAAGAGTTAAGTTGATTGGCCAGTGACTGAATGGTCTCTGTGAAGAAGGAGTTAAAGGTATTTGCTACTTTTTCTGGGTTTTTACCAATAAGTTTCTCTGGGGTGGGTGTAGACGATTTCCCTGAATGGAGGAGATTATTTAAGCCTGCCCAGAACTTCTTTGGATTATACTGGTGTTTATCTTGGAGATGACAAAAATAGTTCTTTTTGTCAAGGGTACTGTCTCTTTTTGTTTCATTTCTGAGCTGCTGGAACTTGATGCGATCCTGTTGTGTCTTAGTTACTCGCCATTTGTCCCAGGCCTTATCTCTAAGTTTAATTTTAGATTTGGTTTCTGTAGTTAGCCAGGGTGCTATCCGTGTCTTGGTTCTGATATGTCGGTTAGGTGCATGAGAATCCAAAATGTTGAGGAATGTGTCATTAAAGAATGCCACACTCTCTTCAAGAGGCAGAGTTTTTAGCTTGGATCAATTACAGGATTTGAGTTCTGTTAAGAATTGAGCTGGAACAAATTTCTTTTTATTTCTAACAAGTCTATATAAGGGAAAGTTTAAGTTGGTGAATTTGTGTTTAATTATGAATGTGATGAGGTGGTCACTAAGGTCATTAGGGAGGGTCCCTGTAGTATATTTATGTGTCTCATTATTTGTAAGAATCCAGTCAATTATGCTCTCTTTTTGGTTGGTATTACCAATTCTTGCTGGGGAGACAAGTTTTTGTGAAAATCCGTATAAATTTATGGGGATGGGATTGATCTCAGTGGAACATTTGGTCCAATCAATATTAACGTCCCCTAAGACAATGGTTTCCTGAGGGTAGTTAGAAGCTAACCAGTTTAATGTTGACTCCAACGTTTCTATGTTGCTCCCTGGTGGAATATAAATTACAATAAGATTGATGCCTTTTACATTATTTATGCAAAGTTTTAGAGCAATTAACTCTGCATTAGCAACATTAGGTGGTTGAATAGGATTCATGATGATATTAAGGGAACTTATATACATAACAGCTATTCCGCCACCTCTTTTTTTTCCCGATCAACCCTTAAGATATTATATCCGGGTGGAAGAATTTCTTCGTCTTTTGTGGCTGGTTTGAGCCATGTTTCTGATAGACACATGATGTCAGGGCGATGGGTGGCTATCAGAGCATGTAAATTGTGAACCTTATTATTTAAGCTTCTTAGGTTAAGATGGAAGATAAGAAGAGAGCTGGTTGATCTTTGGGCTACTATTGGTGGGACAGAGACTGGGTAGGTGGAAGGGCCCGGGTTCGGGTGAATATCACCATGTTTAGTAATAGATTTCTTCAGGTGGTCTAAGAGTCTTAGCAGTTTGTAAAATATTTTTTGTCCATGTTTAGTGCTTGTTGCCTTAAGGTAGCATCTGTATGAATCAGATTGACATATAAATGGCATAAAATTCTTTAAAAAGCTCCAGCTAGCTATGCTGGCATATGTTACAAATGTACTGCCGTACCCTCTGTGGTATAGCTGGCACTACCTCACATCATCACATAGGAGTTATAATCAGAAGCTTAAAATAGAATGGGCTGTTAAGCACATGTAATTAAGGCTATAAGCTACAAACATCAAGCGTTATTATATCACTCTCGGCTTGATTATACCCATCTTTTACTATGTAGCTAAGTAAGTCATTAAACAAGAGACTGGTCCTTAGTCACTCCTGAAAAAGTATTTTTACCTTCCCTAATTGGTTTTATGCTTGTTACCATAAACTCTTACTCAGAGATTTGTCATTTTATGTAGATTCACTCAGTGAAATACAGATTGTTGCAAGGATGGTAAAGGTGTGTGTCTGTATTTTGAGTATATGCTATTTCATGCATCACTAAACAATAGGAAGAACAGTTTTTCTACCCCTGCACTTCTTT
The DNA here is from genome assembly GCF_019279795.1 of Protopterus annectens. NCBI lineage: Eukaryota > Metazoa > Chordata > Ceratodontiformes > Protopteridae > Protopterus > Protopterus annectens. The sequence goes on along the minus strand of NC_056726.1, from coordinate 976,878,723 downwards.
CCACTTCCAAAGTCAACCTTTTAACATCAGTATACTGGATTTTAAGGATATTAAACATTATAACATTAAGTGATTGGTGAAAAGGAGTGCAATAAGTTAAAGATGCAGTGGGAGGACAGAAAAAACATAGTCTGGTATGTTATGAAAGTATAAATCTTAGGAAAAACGGATAGGGAGGTTTAGTGTACAACATACTTTTGCATGGATAGGGATACTGAGTATGGTATTGCATTGCACCCTGTCTATGTGGGAAACAGCTCTCACAGAAGCATTTACAAAGTGCCAAGCTTATAAAATTATTTAAATAAAGGCAAGAAAGGCAGAGAAACTGACGTGCACATAAATAATTAGTGTTGTCTCTTCTTTCACTTGATCATTATCTTCCTTCATAGACCTGAGGCTTTGGTTACTACATCTGACCCCAATATTGAAGGAGATCTGTCAGAAAACCCTACACCTACAAGTTTACTGAGACTTTTGTCATTGTTTTATAGCCTGCAGTCAGTACATCTGACCCTGATATTTCAGGAGCTCTGATCTACATCTACAAGTTTACTGAGACTTTTGATATTGTTTCATGTAAGCAGATTTATCATGAAGAACTTTGCTGTGTATTAACTTCGATCAATTAAATACAAGCCTGCTCTGTGAAATAGCAGGACCCCCTTGCTAAGATGGCCAATTTCTTCTTTTGCATGACTAATAGACTATACTGTATATGCCAGGTATTTAGTCTCAGGAAATGACAGAAAACCTGTTTTACTTGCATCTCTTTGTTAATTGCTTTGTTCTGGCTATAAAGTGGTTGCTGTCAGCTACACTCAGCTTGACATCACTCCCTTACCCTACCCCCAAATCTCACGCACCCCATCTTAATATAATATTATATTTCCTACATGCACATTTCACTTGTGACTCTTTTTCCAAAGCCCTCCCAAAATCACCTTACTATACCTATCCATACATTTCTATTTCTTTTTTTCTACTTCCTTATCTCTTTTTAATTTTTAGCCCCATTTCCAGCTGTCTTTCCCCGTCCTATACTGTTTTGCACTATATCCATTTAAAACCACACCCTCCCTAATAGTAGCTATCTATTCCACAGTATATCCTTTTCTTTTCCTAAATAAACCCTCGTGTTTCTTATGTTGACTACATCATTATAGTCTAGCCTTTAATACCCCTCTATTCCTTACATTCCAAGGAAGATACTAGGGCAACATACTACTCTTCTTTTATAAACATATACCTCCTTTAGTTCCACCACCTGCAAACTCTTTCCAGTTCCAACTATAATCCAATCAGTCCACTACACAACATCCCCCTCCCACACCTCACCCATATTACACTAATCGTGCCCTCCTTTATCTACACTGCTGTCTCACAGTATTTTCACTTATACTCTACCCCATAACTGTTTCACTTCCAACAACTCTAATTCCCCATCTGTTTCCAATTAAGCTATCTCACTGTACACCAGTCATGCTATTTTACTCATACTGTTCATGTCTCGTCCTTCTTCTCCTTCCTACCCTATCAACTCCTCCAGCAACACTACTACAAAAGCATACCTCAGCTATTACCTCATCATGAACACTCAATCCCTCCACAGCAAGATTCTCTCAAATAACCCCAACACTAATCTCTATACCAATCTTTTTTTTATTTCTACCTTAAAGTCCTCAATACTAACCACTACAGCTTAAAAGTAATACAAATACCCAAATTACTTAAAACTCTTTAAACAACTAGATATTTTTTCATGGGTTTAAACTTGTATGGGGGACATTCACCCCAATCCAGGTCCCATTCCTACTATACAGACAAAAAAATTAAAACTCTTCACTTTTAATATCAGGAGCATGTGCAATAAACTGACACTCTTTCATGCCTGGTTAACAAATTCTAACCCAGACATCCTTGCTATTATAGAGACTTGGCTAAAACCATAAATAAAAGATAATGAAATTCTTCCCACTGGTTACAGCATTATTAAAGTGGACAGAGCACATAAAAATGTGATGGAATAGCCCTAATTATCTCTAACATCTTTATACTTTTCCCATTCTCAAACACTATTCCAAAATTCTGCACAGCCAAAATCCTTATCACTTTTCAAAAACTTACTCATCTAAGAACATCTGTGTAGTTGTTTTCTACATCCTTCATTGTCAAAACATTCCCATTCTAGAAAATATTTTAGCCTGGATATCTGAAACAATACCAAACAAAATTACTATGCTATTGGATGTTAACATTGACTGGCCAGCACTAATCTCACACCACTTCTCTGTGGAGTTACTCACCTTATAAATACTCATATCAGATATAGTAAAAATAACATCCAGGCCTACCCGGGCCTGGATACTAGTCTTGAACCCTTTTAACTTTACATCCTCAGGCACACTCCCTGACTCCTTAAGTGACCACCTTCCAGCCTATACTCATAGGACTATCACTCAACTTACAAAGCAACACAAGTTCAAAACTATACACAACCTGCAAAAATTCAGCAAAGAGATGTTTAATGAATTTCTAAAAGGTGTATAATGGTCCATCCTAAAAAGATTTCCCCTTAATGATGCACTTGAACATTTCAATAGCACCTCCCTACACATTTTTAACTCTCTAACCCCTCAGTGAACAAAAAGAAAAAAAAAACATAACCATGCCCATGGCTCACCAGATCATGTAAAATTTTAATGAAAGACAGGGAAAAGCATGGACTGCCTGGCTAAAGAATAAAAATGTACATAAATCTTCAGTTATACAGACAAGTCTGCAATCAAACAAAAAGACAAATATTGCATGACAAAAAAAATCATACTATTCCTACATTCAATATAATCACAAAACAACCCTAGTAATGACTACTTCTGCAATCCGTATGGGGTTACATGTATTGGTAACATATCTAAGTATTTTTATAAGACCCGTTGCTCCTATTACTATTAGAACTGTCTCTGAGTATCTTTCTTCCACATTGCTCTCATTTCTGCCTGAAAATCCTGATATTTTATGACTTTGTGTCTCTATGTAAGCAAAACACTGTAGTCACTGGGTGTGGTGATTTCAATGATCAATGCTACCTTTGACTTCTTTTTATAAACCACTATATCTGGTTTTCAAGAATCTGTCTTTTGAACTGTTGGTAATGTGATCCCATGTAATGTAAACTTCATCATTTTCTATGATGCTTTGTGACTCATGTTTCCAGTGTTTTTCAGCCACTTCAATACCATAATGTCTGCACAATCCCCAGTGCAACATCCTCGCCACATTATTTTGTTTTTCAGTATACAGTCCTTCTGTCATTAGTACGTCACAACCAGCAATGAGGTGTGCAACTGTTTCCAATTCTGTTTTACAAAACATACATTTGTCTGTTTCTCCCACATGTTCAATGGACTTTGTAAACCAATGTGTATATAGCCCACTATCTTGGGCTACCAATATTAACCTTTCATCTCTTGATTTGAATTTGCCTCTCCTTAACTATTCCTGCATTTGATCCTGATCAACATGAAGTTCTTCCAGAAGTTTTCTCTACTTGCAACTATATTTATGCATTTTCCACATTTCTTGTATTCTCACCTGGTCCTTCACCTCATATTCTTTCTTTTGTTTTTTGACACATTCAGTTGCTGCCTGATTTTTATCTACTTCTGGTTTGATTTCCATTCCTGCTTCTGCTAGATTAAAAAGATAAGTCATCTTAGATTTATTCTCCTCATGTTTCAAAACTTTCACTATGTTTGGGTCTTGTGAGGTCAGCAGATATGTGTGCAGTCCCATGATTGCAGATCAGTACATGTAATCAGTTTCAAGGAGGCCCATCCCTACTTCGGAATGAGGAATATATAATCTTGGTATGCACTGATTTTTATCAATCATTTTGGTAAGCATGAAGGATCCTTCTTGTTTTCCTGTCTAATATATCCAGCATGATCTGGGACCAGTCAATCACTCCAAAACTGCAAGTTGGGACAGGAAGAGCAAATTGGTTTATAGCTTGAATTTTGTTACTAGATATCAATGCTATTTTCAAGATTCATTTAACTCTTCTGAAGTATACCTTAGTAAGTTTTATTTGCATTTGTTCATGTTTTATTGTTGATCCTTCATCAATTCCCAGATATTTATACACTCCCTCTTGCTCAAGTTCTTTTATATCATATTATTATTCCAAACTAATGATTTCCTGGTGCTGCAGTCTTCCTGCTTTAAAGGTTACTTTGAAACATTTATCAAGACCAAATTACATTCTTATATCATCTGAAAAAGTTTTGACAACTTGCAGTTGTGCTTTCAGTTCCTCATCTGATAAGCTATACAGTTTTAAATCATCGACAAAAAGAAGATGAGAGGTCTTTACACTTTGTTGCTTTCTCAGAGCTGAGTTATAGCCATGGCCTAAGCTTAATTGGTCAAGGGCAAGACAGAATAGCAGTGGTGGCAGAATCACCCTGGAATATCCTGTTTGAATTTTTATCCCTGGGATAATAATTTGTCCTTTATCATGGCTTAATTGCAAAGTGGTCTGTCACTGTTTCATAGTCACTGTAATGCAGTCGATCAGTGTAGGATGCATCTTATATTGTTTTAAGCACTCTTTTATCCATGGATGTGGGATACCAACAAATTCTTTTTTGTAGTCAGTCCATACCATACTTAGATTCTTCTCCTTTTTACAATTCATATGACTTTATTTAACAACAAACGATCCTTTGTTCCATATGACTTTCTTTTATTGCCCTTTTGTTCTATTGCCATAATTGAGTTTTCTTCTAAATGACTATTTACTTTATTGGCATCAGTTCCATTGTATAGTTTATACATTGTCAGAAGGCTTTAAGACTGCACTGAAACAGCACTTGTTCTTCCATTGGCTATGTACATGTGCCAGCACTGACTATAAAAAAATCCAATATTGCTAGCCTTCCTACATTTCCTCCCCATCTCACTTACGGCTCAGACTCCTCATATAAACATTCAGTGCTTCCAAGTTACTAAGTCCAACTTGTGCCACCCACACATAACCTACTATATCAATTACCTACCATATCTTCTATTCAGTCTTGATGCCTACATAGCAGTAGCTCTAAGGCTGTCCCTTACTATTAGTTTCTTTAATCTGCTGCTCTCCATCTTTCCCTCTCTACTGTAAATCTGCAATACTGTATTGTTCACACATTCGCTATTAACCCATGGCATCAAGTGTATCCTTGCTTGGCTTGCATACTTACCATCTAACATCTGTACAACTAGTATTATCCATTTTATTGTAACACCTATTCTGTAATGTAGTGTTCTGTACCATCACTGCTTGATTTTTGTATTTTGATTCTGTAGCTTTATCATGTTTAGTTTTTGGAGCTTTTCTCCCCGGGCTTCTACTGAAAATGTGCTCACCCTGGCCCAGTATACCCCCCAGTAAACAAATGCACATAAATAAATAAATAATAAATAAAAATTATTGGTCTATAATTTTTAGGGTAACTTGCAAGTTCACTATTGAGTAGGAGCATTCTTTTTCCTGTTGTTAGCCAGGGTGGTGTCTGTTTGTTCTTACTCATGGCTAAATCTTTGTGGAAAAGTATTAATACTTTTAACCAGAAGTTAGTTTCTGCATCTGGGCCTGGGGTTTTCCAGTTAGTGGCTTTTCTTAACTTTGGTTCAATCTCTCTAGCTGTTATACCATTTCGTTTCATATTCTGTACCTTTAAACTTCTTATTTTTTTCTTCTACTTCTTCTAGCCATTTAGCATCTTTGTTATGTTCCTCAGGATCTTCATAAATACTGCTCCAAAATATATATATTTCTCAATTTTTTTTGTGGTCTTTCAATTCCTTTTATCTTGTTTCCCAGTTCTCTATAAAACTTTTTTGGGTCATCAATAAATTGCTTATTTTGTACTTTTCCCTCATATTTATTTGTGCATCTCCTAAGTTTTTCCACCTGTGCTGAAATGTTTAGTTTGTTATTTGTGCATGATGGATCCTGGTCTTTCCTAATACTGCACATTGCTTTTACCACATCTATCTTTCTTAGTATTTTTGTTGATCTAGTCCCTCTTCTATAGTCTTCTAATAGTGACAATTCTTGTCTTGCTTTATAGTTTTCTCTATTCAATACTTTCATGATGGTATTCTGTTTCTCATCTACCTCTCCCTCACTACCCTGTGTTCTTGTGGTAGAACTTTATCACTTACTAATTTGGCTGCACAGTAATAGATATTGTTTACTTCTATTATATTGTATGGATCTCTATGGACAGTCCTAATTACTGTGTTCATTTGCTTTATCAGACTTTTGACTTTTGGGGTTTTATTGACCTTCTGCAGTCTATTTCTTTCATTGATCTTAATATGTCTTTCTATCTATTAAATCATGCAACTCTTCTCTTAGCTCATTTTCTTCTAAGCTGAGGGCACATATTTTATTTTCCATTTCCTGTGGGCATTCTATAGAAAGTTCTATAGCATCTTCCTGTGGCACAGTCTCTTCAATTTCATCCTGTGCCATCCACTGGCCTGTCATATGGGAACTCAGTGGCCTATCACTCCTCAACACTGACTGCATCAGAGTTTCCACAGTTTCCTGATGTTCTTCATGTTTCACTGTTGCAGTCATCACTTGTGGGTTATCCGTGCTGGGTAGCCCTCGGCCAGCCCAAATATCAGAGTAAAGATTGTCCCTTCTGCATCGGCTGCAGGTTGCCAGGGACTGACGTCAGGTCATCAGAGGTATAAAGCAAGGCAGCTGATACCATTACACCAGCCTTTCTTGCTGTTGAGCCTGAAGCAGAAGCAGTTTGCATGTGCGTCAGTTAGCTGCTGCCAGAGTGAAGTAGAAAATGACTAAAGTTAAGTACCCCATTGAGGATCTTTTTCTTGCACTAACTGATGTCAGAAAAAGTAAATAATTGTCTCCGCTGTGGAAAACAAATACCACACCGAGACTTCCATAACCTGTGTGCAACCTGTTTAGGCCCAGACCACCACATCCCTGGGTGTCAGTTCTGTGCTCTCTTTAATGTTAGGACCATCTGCCATAGAGAAGAATTTGTAGCTAGACATTTCAAAGACAGTTCTTTGCAGTACAAAATGGTGTCAGTCGGTCAGCATCCAGTGGACATCCCTAAAAAGAGGAAAGACAAATAAAGGGACAGACCACAAAAAAGTTTGGCCTTTGGATGACTCTAACCTGAAGTCAGCTACTAGCACAGTGGAAATCAGTGAGGCACCTGTGCAGCCCCTGATGACTGCAGCTCTCCCACTGCAGGCCTCTACTGAGACCCATTCGGAGTCTGATATGCCACCGGATCTTACTACATCTGCCAAGTTTTCGGTTGTCAGTCTCACAGTTGGGTCCAGAGCCACTCTGCAGGCACTGGCTTCCATAGAGGCTTTTTGGATAACTGACGCCAAACAAAGAAAGATGACCACACCGCCGGCCACTGCCACATTCAGGTCCATTGAAGCACTGAGGCTTAAAAGCAAGTCCACTCCCAGAAAAAAACAATTCCCAGTCGCCATCTTCCTCAGGCCCAGCCTGCTTAGTCACAACAGCTTCTTAAGATGGCTGAGGATCTAGTCTCACTCATCAGAGGTAGCCAGACTACCTGGCCAAAAGAAAAAGAGATCTATCCCCAGAGATACTCTTAGAACCTGAATCTGAAGGGTCAGACTTTTTGAATTCAGATAATGAACACCAGCTCCTTACCACCTTTGAGTATTCTGATGCAGAGGAATCCATCCCATCTGCACCCCCCCCGCCCAAGGACCTATCATTTGGAGAGACCTTACACATCCTTAGGGAACATTTCCATTGGCAAGCTCAGGACTACTCCCAGTCTAAGAAGAAGCTAAGAGAATTTCTGGACCTACCCCAGCATAAACCCTTAGCCATTCCTCCCATTTTGGATGTGGTAGAGGATGTCTTTATGGAGTCTAGCCTCACACCTGATATCCTGCCTCTAGCACCTAGAAAGTCAGACAAGTACTGCAGGGTGCCAGACACCCACAAATACTTATTCAAAAACCCTGCAGCTGACCCAGAGGTCATCACCCAGGGACCCAAAGGGGCTAGGGCCATTTCCTCCAAAAACCCTATACCTTCTGACAAGGATAGCAGAGCCCTAGACAGATGGGGGAAAGGTATACACCTCTGCTACCTTAGCTATCAGAGCTCTCAACTGCCAGTTCCATATGCTAAAATATCAGTAACATATGCTGGAACTATTAAAGTAGAAAAGTACCTCCTTGCCAGGCAGTTCAACTTCCAGAGAGCTGGGAGAGCTCTTACACTCCAGCTCTCAAGTGGCAAAGCATTCCCTCCACTGTGGATACAATGCCCTAGAAGCCTCTAGCAGGGCTGCTGTTGCAGGGTCAGTCATTAGGAGACATGCATGGCTGAAAGAGCAACCTCTTCCTGATCATGTTAAATCCAAACACCTAGACATCCCCCTAGATAAGGACCACTTGTTTGGATCTAAGGCAGAGGTGGTAATCAAGAAAATGGAGGATAAGGCCATATCATTGCAGACAGTAAAAGATTTCCTCCAGGTCCAAACTTCCAGATTCAGCAGGAACTTTCCCACCAAACACTGGTCCTTTGCTTCCTAATCCAGGCCTGTGCAAAGGAAAGGGCGCAGGGACAGACCCCTCAGGCAGCAACTACAAGGCCAGCAGAGACCGAGACAATGGACCACTACAACCCCCAGGGCAGGGAGTTCTAAGTCCACTCCCTACCCTAAGGACTCACAATGACTCCACCTCCTCCCTCTGACCCACCTCACCGAAGGTTAGGAGGAAGGATATCCCTTTTCAAAAACAACTGGCAATCCATCACAAAAGGTCGGTGTGTCCTAAAAATCATTTCCCAAGGATACAGATTCTCTTTCAAAGAGAACCCAGACTTAACAGGGTACCCAAACATACCAGCAAATCAGCTAGCAGAAGCCCTCGGCCAAATTCAGAAACTCTGTGCTCAAGGAGCAGTGGAGCCTATACCCCAGGAACAAGCTGGAAAGGGGTTTTATTCAAGATTGTTCCTGGTACCCAGGAAAAAGAGCACTTGGTGCCCTATTCTGGATCTATCCACCCTAAACCTTTCCCTGCAAGTGCCAAAGTTCAAAATGCTTACTGTCCAAAAACTCCTGCCCATGCTGATTCCCAATGGGTGACTAGTCACCCTAGACCCAAAGGATGCCTACCTCCATATCCCTATAAGGGAATCCTGCAGAAGGTTCCTTCCTTCTGGGCAGGCTCACAACACTTGCAGTTCTCTGCTCTGCCCTTTTGCTTATCTACTGCTCCCAGGGATTTCACCAAATGCCTGGCTCCTGTCATTGCCTTCTGCAGACAGAAAAACATTCAAATTTACCCTTATCAGGATGACTGTCTCATCCAGGAAGACAACAGGGAAAACCTCCTGCAAGACCTCAACTTTGTCCAAACCCTCTTTACATCTCTGGGATTAATCATCAACAAGGAAAAATCATATTTCCAACCCATCAGGCAGATCACCTTCTTGGGAGCGCTCCTGGACACATCAACCCAAAGAGCCTTCCTTTCTCCAAAAAAACAAAGTTTTCTGCCCCAATATTTCACCCAATTGGCTCACAGAACACACCTTACAACAAGCAAGTTCCTTCAAGCTCTGGGGAATATGGCATCCTGCATCCTGTTGGTGCACTTGGCCAGACTACACATGAGAAAATTCCAATGGTACCTAAAAATAACTATGGTGCCGGCACTCTCAGTCACTGGAGCTACAACTGCCTCTGATTCACTGCTTAAAGGAGGAACTCCTATGGTGGACAGAAGTCTGTACCCTGAACAAGGGCCTACCATTTCTAATTCTTCCACATGGCCAGACCATCACCACGGATGCCACAGACAAAGCCTGGGGGACACACCTAGGAGACATGTGCACCTAAGGCACTTGAGACCTCAGGGACCTAGACCTACACATCAACCTGAAGGAAATGATGGCAGTACTCAGGGCTATCACAGCCTTTAACAGCCACCTGAAACCATGGGTGCTCCTCATAAAAACAGACAATACCACAGTCATGTGGTACATCAACAAGAAGGGGGAAACACACCCCTACCCGCTTTATTGCCTAGCCATGTTATTGTGAAAGACTGCCTCGATGATGGACCTTCATCTAATAGCCCAGTACATCCCAGGGAGCACAACACCCTAGCAGACCACCTCAGCAGAAATGTCCTGGACCCCCATGAATGGCAGCTTTGGAGGGAGACCTTCCTCTGCATATCCCAAATTTGGGGGACCCCAGGGATAGACCTCTTTGCATCTGTAGAGAACAGGCAGTTAGACCAGTTCTGCACCAGGGACTTCCACCAGAAGCCTGGAAGGTGGATACTCTCTACTTCCACTGGGGCAACCTGTTTGTTTACGCCTTCCCTCCCTTGCCAATAATCCCAAGGGTACTGCTAAAGATCAGGGAGGAAGGGCCAAGAGCTATACTCATTGCTCCAAACTGGCCCAGGCAACATTGGTACCCCTTGCTACTCAGCCTGACCAAGGAGCTGGCCAAGACACCTGCCACTTTCAGGACTTCTAACCCAAGGAAAAGGGTCAGTACTGCACCCCAATCTGCAAACTCTCATCCTATCTAGATGGCTTATACCAGCCCACTGTTGAGCAAGCATGTCCTAGATATAATTAAGGAAGCCAGGACGCCCAGCACCAGGAAATCCTACTCGGCAAAATGGAAAAGATTCAATGCCTGGTGCCAAACCAAGGGTACAAGCAGCTCTCCTGCATGACTCTCTCTGATTCTATACTACCTGGTGGAGCTAGTGCCAAAAGGATTATCTTACTCTTCCATTAAAATTCATGCCTCAGCTATCTCTGCCCATTCCCATAGAGAGCAACATTTGTTCTCACACTCCCTGCTAAAACAATTCCTTAGAGGGGTATCTCACATCAGGCCACCTAGGAGACCACCCACCCCTGCATGAGACCTGAACTATGTCTTGGAAAAATTGACCATACCCCTTTGAACCAGCTGCCTCTGCAGAACTAAAACACCTCTCTTGGAAGACCTCCTTCCTGTTGACCATAACCTCAGCTAGGAGGGTTTCCAAGCAAACCTCCCAACTGTACTGAATTACTAATTTTTACTGGGTTTTGGGGTCCAAATAATGGGGTGTCACGATTCCTGAGTGGCACCTCTTCATTTCTGACTTTTTCCAAGTTTTATTTTTAATTTTTTTCCCCATTTTGTTTTGAGCTGACGTCACCACATGCGTGAGGACGTCAGCTCCGTCGGGGCAACCAGCCTGTCAGAATTAAGCTCAAGGGCTCCACTGCACACATTTTCGGTTAGCTGGCTGATTTTAAATGCATTTCCATTTCCATGAGTCTGAGCGGGAATGCAAATGAGCGTTTTGGTATCGGCTGATTTTAAGTGCATTTCTATGCGTTTGGGTATGGATCTTTTCTCTTTTGGCTCTATCTGTGACCAGCGGCGGCTGCAATTTCAAATGGATCTTGGGGATGGCAGCTGAAAATAGGAAACAAACATATTTATTATTTATTCTGTGAAGTAGTGTGTGTGTGTGTGTGTGTGTGTGTGTGTGTGTGTGTGTGTGTGTGTGTGTGTGTGTGTGTGTGTGTGTGTGTGTGTGTGTATGTATGTATGTATGTGCGAGCGCATGCTCTCTCTCTCTCTCTCTCTCTCTCAAAACACACACACACGTGTGTGTAAGCTACTAAAGTCTTGCCATATCAAGCATTGTACACTATTGATCAAGGAAAATTATTTTATGCTATGTAAGCTGTCACTTTTTACTTGTTTCTACATTGGCGTGAATCTAACAAGCTCAGAGTCACACTTAGAATGATGACAGATAAACCACAAGATGACTTCTGAGGGGCTTTATGAATTTATGTAGTGAGTAATCCAAAACAATTTGAGAGATCTTGATCATCATTTCTGTAGAGACACCATTCTGTTTGAATCATTGAAAACATGGAACTGAAGTAAATAGCATCATCTAGTGATAATCGTAGAAGCAACTATCTTTAACTGCTTGTAATATATAACTGAAGGTGAAAGAATTAAACATGTGCATGTTTGTGGAGAAACAATACGTAGAACAAGGCTCAAATTTAAAATGCACTTTGTGTTTTATGCATCTAATTACCATTTTCTTGTTTTCCCTTACTTTTACAAAACACTCATTTTGTCATTTTTGCATTTTGACTTGTACCTTATCTTGCATATATCCCTTTGTTCAGTTGATTATTTTTTTCCTGTATAGTGGTTGGTTGCAGTGCAGTTGCTCTTGATAAGGCCTTGTCTGTTTTTAGCAGTAGACTGCCCCTTGATCATATCTTGTACTGCAAACTTATTCTGAATTCTTGATTTTTTTTAATTTTATTAACATAACATTCTGTAGCCTCTGTAAAGAAAAATGGTAAATAAATAATTTCTTTTTAGGGTCACAGTAATTCTTGAACTTCTCTGTAACTGCTGCTGTTCTCTGTTTCTCCTCTTTTAAAAAAAATGCACATTTTCAAGGCTTATTCATTGGCAACATGTAGAAATGTGACATACTTTACATATTCAGGCTTTTTTATTCCAGTCAGAGAGAGGAGTAAACCAAATTTCTCTATACAAAGCTTCTAGCTTTCTGCCAAAGCAACGTCGGCAAGAGAATTTCTGTTGGGTGCATTAGGAATACTTATATTTTCTACTGAAATTATATTCCCCCATTATTGGCTTTGTCTAGGTTTTTTGTGCTAAGAGATTGAGAGTAGAGCTATGGTGAGAAGTGAGAAATGAATTCACTAAATGATAGCCATTTAAGTTTCAGTCTTCCTGTCTTTCAGAAAACTACTGATTTGGCATAGTTGTGTGTTGCTCTGACTGTAGTGCACAAGGTCCTGGGTTTAAGACTTGGCAATTAAATACATTGGGGTAACAACATTTTATTCTAATAATTTTCTAAAATGTTTGTTCCCCCCCCCAAAAAAAATAAAAACTTAAATTGAAAATAAGTTCAAGAAGCTGTGCAAGATGCCTATGGCTTAAAGTGCTGTCATTATTTATATATATATATATATATATATATATATATATATATATTTATATATATAAATATAAAAAATACATATATATATATATATATATATATATATATATATATACATATATGTTGTGTCTTTTGGCTTTTCCCAATTAGGGGTTGTCACAGCGAAACTCCGGTCTGCTAATGATTGGCATTAGATTTTACGTGCCGAATTGCCGGCCCTGATGCACAACCTTCAATGAAGGTACGCCCATTCACGCATGTCTCCACACAGAAGACGCTTTAGCTGAGAACCGAACAGGACAACGTCTTACTGTGAGGAGACAATGCTACCGCAGCACCACCACCATATCTCTCTCTCTCTCTCTCTCTCTCTATATATATATCTATATATGGTTTACTATTAGATTTTTGAAGCGAACTCCGTCAACTGTACTGATGTTGAATGAACACGGAAGTTCGAAAATGGTAATATCGAACACCAAATGCCAACCTAGGAACGGGTTTTAACATGGGTCGAGATAGGGGAGAGGTTTGTAGTTCAGCAATAACATTGAACACCTATCTCGACCCATGTTAAAACTGTTCCTAGGTTGGCTTTTGGTGTTCGATATTAATGTTTTCAAACTTCCGTGTTCGACAACAGTACAGTTGACAGAGTTAGCTTTGAAAATCTAATAGTAAACCATATATATATATATATATATATATATATATAGTGTGGGTGTGGAAGTAGACTTTTATGATGAACATGTTCTGAATTGGGCAGTTTTGTCATTATCGGTTTATGCATTTTGTTTCATTGCCTACTGGAAAAATGTTCAAACAATAAGTTTAAAATGCGCTCTGTTTAACAAGAGTGCTATATTATACAAGGAATATAATTTATTAAAGTCAGGAAGGTGTATCAAAGAACACATGTATATTTCTTGTTTTCTGTGCAAGCTGCAAGGGGCCAATGTTTTAAAAACAGCCCAAAGGTAATCTTTATCCACCACTGGTCAGATGCATTTTCTTTGGCTGTGGTGTGTGGGTTTCAATGCTGTTTTAATGAATGTGAGTTTCAACGGCAGAGAAGTTTTAATGCCAATTCTATTTTCATTGTGAGACAGTATTGCTTTGTTTAGCAGCTTTGTTTGGCAGATGTCTTAGTGTTTGTGCATTGTGCTATAAAATGTAAAAATAAAATCCAAATGATCATTGTAAATGTAAAGCAGTATGCACACATTGTTTATGGTAAATGGGGCAAAATAGACAGGACACTGGAATGGGTGCAGGGGGACTCTGGTGCATTATTTTGGTTGTCTGTTCTCCAGCTTGCATTTGGAAGTTGGTATCCCATAATTCCATTGGAGTGGGCGGGGTTACATCATTATGTATGCAAATTTGATGTTAATCAGCATACAGATTTGTACCTATTTTTCATGGGCCTTGTCCAGATTTTTGATGTTTCCAGGTTGATAGGTATGTTTCCGAGTAGCAGGCACTCATGGCCATTGAACCCTTCATTATTTCCCATGCAGACAGGGTGTCTCTTAGAACCAGCCTCTCTTTTATGCCTAAAGTGATATCTGATGTGACATTTAATCAGGCTATACATCTTCTCTCCTTCTTTCCTAATCATCAGAATAGGGGGGGAAGAATCCTTCATTCACTGGATGTACACAGACAACTTAGATACTATCTGGATAGAACCAAGTCTCTGAGAAAGACTGACCAGCTCCTGGTCGGCTTCACCCCAGGGGCAGAGGGGAAACCTATTTCCAAGCATACCATTTCTAAATGGATATCCAACTGTATCCAATTCTGCTACCACTTCCATGGAAAAATTACTCCCAAGCCTGTTCTAAGCTATTCCACTAGGGCAGCATCTACTTCCACTGCCTTCCTCAGGGGCATCCCTACCAAGGACATCCCAGAAGCTGCCACTTGGACTTCCATCCACACCTTCACCAAACACTACCAATTGCCTCTTTTCTCCAAAACCCGGGCAGGCTTTGCCTCTGCAGTCTTGCAGGGCATGCTAGGTCCTATTTAGAGCAGTGCAAGCCTGTTCTTCCATTCCTTCCTTTCTACATTCCACCCTGCCTTCAGCTTTGGGAATCTTCCCACAAGTGATGACTGCAACAGTGAAACAGAAGAACATAGTACAGTTGGGTACACTTACCATAAATGTAGATGTTCAAGTGTATTCACTGTTGCAGTCCTAGTTTCCCCCTCAATTTCTATTTCTGTTTCCTTCACGCTAATCTATACGTATGGACCAGAGGTTGGCCTTCCTCAGGCCTTCTGGGCAGGGCTCCTATAGGTTGGGCAAGAAAAACTGATGTAATGCTGTTGGCTGTCTTGCTTTATACCACTGACAACCTGACATTAGTCCCTGGCGAACTGCAGCCAACGCAGGAGGGACAATCTTTACTCTGGTATTTGGGCCGGCCAAGGGCTACCCAGCAGGGATAACCCACAAGTGATGACTGGAACAGTGAATACACTTGAACATCTACATTTATGGTAAGTGTATACAACTGTATTTTACTTCCTTGCTGTCCAGCTTCAAGTGAACATTTATACTGGTTTCCTGTGGAAGGCTCCAAAATATCTTCATTTGGCACCTGACCAATTGCTTCTCATTCCACTGGCTTCCCTTAATTTGGATGTCCATTGCTCTATCCTGTTGTGGAGCTTTCTGAATTAGATTTTCTACACTGAATCCTTCACTTTGCAGATACTCCATAACCTCAGTTTCTATTTCTTTAACTTCTCCATTACTAATTCCCGGCTAGGTGAGTTTCTCAATGATGACTAAGTGGGGGATTGTGTCAAAAGCCTTGGCCAAGTCAAGATAGGCTGCATGTACTGTTTTGCCTTCATCCAGGGTTTTGGTGACATTTTTGAAGAAGTCCATCAGGTTTAATCATAGGATCATAAGATCATATGAAGTTACTAGGTTATTCGCCCTGAGGCCCTTATAAGACTAGCCAAAAGTTTAGCCCATGCATACACAAATCAGCACCCAATGCCCCTGTCCAGCAGGGACAGGGTGGAATCCCAAAGATGTATTTTCTCTTTCCCATCCAGTTATCCAAATTGTGCTTAAAAAGGGGTAAAGAGGTGCTCTGCTTGACATGGAGAGGGAGTCTGTTCCATAGATGGGGGAGTCGCTGGGACACAAATCTGTCCCGCCAGCAAGTCCTATTGATGTCACTGACCAGGCTGAGGCTGCATGTGCGGGTTACTCGAATGGAGCTTGACTTGTGGATATGCAGCAGTCCCATGAAGGCAGGGTCCAAGATTGCCTTGTATTCCAGAAAGAGATCACCTCTGAGAAGTCTATATGAAACAGAGTAGAGGGATAGGGCTTTTAGCCTATCTGTGTATTGTAGATTTTGAGGGCCTGGATTCTCCTGGTAAGGAACTTCTGTGGTCTCTCCAGCTGCTGCATGTTCTTTGCAAGGTACATTTCAAATGGGGCATTGTACACAATAATGGGCCTTTTAAGGGAAGAATACAGGGATGTTATGACCTCCTTGTCCCTGGATGAGATACCCTTACTTATGAGGTGGGCCTTGTAGAAAGCTTTTTGTACAATGGAAGCAATGTGATGGTCAAAAGTCATATGGCTATCAATCTGGGTGCCGAAATCCCTCACGACTGACTGCATGCTTAGAATGTTGTTATTAATGTGATAATTTGTGGAAACATCTCTCTCTCCCCAAAGGGGATGATGATGCATTTTTTTTGTATTCAGCTTGAGGCCATGTTTCTGGCAATAGTCATTTGTTTGGGTGAGACCCTCTTAGAGGATGTCCAAGTCACTAGCGGAATTGATGACAGCTCCCAACTTGCAGTCATCTGCAAACTTGGTCAGCCATAGCCCACTGGTTTTGGCCTGTACCTCAGAAAAGTATATCCCAAATAACAGAGGCCCCAAGACTGAACCCTGGGGTATGCCACTTGATATGGGTCTACTGCTTGAGGTGGCTTCCCCTATTTTGACTAGGTGGATTCTATCAGTGAGCCAATTGGCTACCCATCTGGTAACATACAGACTGATGCCTAGTTGAGTGAGTTTATCTGTTATGCCCAAATGGGGAATAGTGTTGAAGACTTTGGCCAGGTCAAGGTAGGCAGTGTGCACTGTCTTCCCCTCATCCATGGCTTTGGTGACTGTCTCAAAAAAGTCAACCAAATTTAACAGACATGACCACCCCTTGACAAAGCCAAACTGTGTGAGATTGAGTGTTTGGAGGTTGCCAATGTCCTTGTTAATGAGGTCCATGATAATCCGTTCCATGACCTTGCAGATCAGGCTAGTTAGGCTGATGGGTCTATTATTTCCCAGATCAGTGGATGCTCCATCTTTGTGTAAAGGGATGACAGTGGCTGTCCTCCACTCAGCTGGGACAAAACCGGTACTCAGGGTTTGGTTGAATAGGGCGACTAATGGTGCTGCAAGTTCCTGCCTGAGTTCATGTAGGATGCAGCCTTGGATGTTATCAGGTCCCATGGAGGCTGTATTTTTTGTCTTTGAGAGAGCAGTGATGACCTGATCCCTAGATATAAGGGGAAGGGTGCAGGTACTGGGAATGTCCTGATTTACTGATGGGGGGCAGAGGGGTGAAATTTTTGCTGAATCTGTCAGCCAGCAAGTTTTCTATATCTATGGCATTTGTATATGTGGTGCCCTTGACCACCAGTTTTGAACAGATCTGGTTACTACCTTTGAGATTACGGACATATGTGAAGAAGGCCTTATGATTGTCTCTAGTTGATGTGGCCAATTTGGACTCAAAGTTTACTTTGGAGGATTTCAGTAGTGCTCTTATTTGCTTGTTTAGTCTAAGGAGAAATTGCTTCCAATTGGGCACCTGCTCCTTCTTGGTCCTGGACAGCAATTTTTTTTCTTTTGTTATAGAGTTTATTTATTGCAGATGTCCGCCAGACATGTTTACTCTTCCTTGCGGAAGATGATTTAGTCCTATCAAGTATTCCTGATTGCATGCATTTATATAAATGTTCATATAGTAATTTGGTATTGTTTTGGATACTGGTGCCAGTTCCTAGACAGGGGGAGGGGGCTGTAACGTTGTTTATATCATCCCTCAGGAGGCTGTAATCAGCTTTGGAGAAGTTTTTTGATTGACTCTAGCTAGAGGAGGGTCGGGGGAGATGGTGACTTCGAACGTGACTGCTTTATGGTTGGATCTTACAAGGGAGGATGATACTACAGGGATGCTGCAGTGGTTACTCATGTTGGTTAATACCAAGTCCAAGATATTATCACCTCTTGTGGGGGTAACGACTAGCTGTTTCAAAGCATCTGCATTAATAAAATTGAGGAAGCTCTGGCATTTGTGTTCTGGCAAGAGTAGTTCTTCCAGTCTGTGTTTGGAGAGTTAAAGTCATCCAGGATCAGAGTAAAGGGTTGAATCTTGATAGATTCAAAGAGGTCTAGATAGGCAGTTTGGGCATCTTGAGTCAGATTTGGGGGCTGGTAGTTAGCTATGATTTGTATAGAGGTCTTGTCAATAGTTAACTGCACCTGGAGAGTCTTCTGTGTGTCAAACTGTTTGACCAGCCTGGAAGTGTGTATTTATTTAATATATAGTAAAACTCCCCCTCCTTTGGCTTTACTACTCACAGTTTGGGATCTGAATGTATGATGAGATGAGTAACCAGGTAAGGCTGGGGTTATATCCACAGCTTTGAAATAGGTTTCTGTGACTGCACAGATGTCAGCATTTTCTAGGGTTAGGAATGCTTGCAATGAATGCAGTTTCATGTTTAGACTCCCAACGTTTAGCAAGATAAATTTTAATTTGTGTTTTGTTGACATTTTTATGTTAGTAATTTTAACCTCATCACTTTTCCTAAAAGAGGCACTATAGGGGAGGCAAGAGCCTTTACCAGAATCCTGAAGCCCAGGTGAGACAGATGCAGGGCATATCTGGCAAAGTTGATCATATCTTCCCAGGCTGTCAGGTACTGGATCCCCCTGGAATGACACCAGAAACTAAGCCAATTGTTAAAGTTAATCATTTTCTGTTTGTATACAGGCATCATTCTGGGTGACAGTAGAATGCTACTTAAGGCTAGGGACATACTTGCCTGGGACACATATTCATTATGTTCAATCATGTCTCTCTTCATATAGTCCAGAGAGGTACGTCTCAAGTAATTCACAGCAACATGGACTATGACAGAGTCATAACAGTACCTGCTGTTGAGAGACTTGAGTGTGTGTGTGATATGGCGGATTCTGGCCACTGACAGACAACTAACCGCAACTCTCTCCTTATCCAGCATGGTGAGAGGAACATCTGTGTGCCTCACAATGGAGTCACCTATGAATAATATGTTGGGTTTATGGTTAAGCCTTAGTGGTTGTGAGACACAGGTGTGTGAACTATGCATGGTATGTGGTGTGGAGGGCTGTGGAAATCGCATGTGTTTTTGCCTCGGAGGTCTCCTTTGTTTGGGTATGTTGTTGTTGAGGACCTCCACATATGTGGGCATATGTTGTGTAGTTGTGGCTGGTGTTTGAGGTGTAGTGATTGTGCTGACAATCTTCTCAGTGCCAGATATACTGGCTTGTGAGGGAGAGAGCTTGAACTCTAGGTTCCTAATGTAACTACATCTCTCACAAATTGTGTTCCTAGGTGGTAGTAGTAGGTGGTTGTTGTGTACATAAGACGGTTGCTACACTGTCTCAAGATGCTCATATCAACTAGACTGGCAGGAGAAACTGTAGGAAATTGTCCATCCATATTTTTCAGAATCTGAGAGATAAAGCCAGGGAGAGCTAAGGGGTTAGCCTAAAGCCTAAGTGCTTAAACCAAAACTAAGAGGCTTAGAATAACACAATTTAAACAGGCTATAAACAAGCAGTAGCAAGTACAACAGAAAAGATGCAATTGAACACTTTAGAGAACAAGCCACAGCAAGTAGCAGAAAAAGCAAGATGAAGTAATGGAGCAGGAAGAGGAAACACAAATACAGTAAAAGAAGCTGAATAACGTTTTTTTGTTGTTAGTAAAGTGGAAAGGGAGAGAGGAAGAACAAAAAAATTCAAGGTTAAGGAACTAAGGGGTTTGACCTGCTCAAATGATCTCTGTATTAGGTAAAATGAGTTAATGAGATGAGACTGAGAGGAGTGTCCCTTGCCAAATTTACAGTAGGGGCAGGCAGCAGCAAAAGCTACAAACTATTTAAGCACAACAGCAAATGGGTGGGAGGGTAGGAGAAAACAAAATTTCAAGCACAGATCAGCAATTATATAAATGGAGACACAGAAAAGTAAATAATTCAGTCAAACAAATAAATAAAAGCAGTGCAGTAAACTAGTGCAGAACTGTTACACAAATAAATAAAAAAATACAATACTGATAAGCAAATAAATATAACCAGTGCAGTGCTGATAAGAAACACTGAACAATTAGATAAAGTGTGAAAAATATACTTATGTAGCTCTGTAATTCAGACTGTTTACAAAGTACTCTCCCTCAGGCACAAATGGAGCTCAGCAAGATAAGCAGCGATTCAACTCAAATGAAATATTTTTATACCAGCAGATAAAAGACCTTTCCAAAGTCACACCCTGAGAAAAAGAGATAACACAGAAGCTGTTTGACCAGTTAAGCATGATTTACCCTTAACAAAACCAAACTGGGATGGGTTAAGAGTTTGAATGTCACCTGCATCTTTGTTGATAAGGTCCATGATGATTCTCTACATGGCCTTACAGATAAGGCTGATAAGGCTTATGGGTCTGTAGTTCCCAGGGATGGTTGATAGGCCCCCTTTGTGCAAGAGAATTACTGTTTTCCACTCTGCTGGCACAAAGCCAGTACTTAGACTGTGGTTGAAGAGAGTGCCAAGTGGTTCTGCTAGGCTCTGTTTTAAAGCATTTAGTAGGCAGCCTGGGATGTTATCCAGTCCAATAGAGGCTGTGTTTTTGGCCAAGGAGAGTGCAGTTATAACCTTCTCTTTGGAGATACTGGTGACATGTACATGTGTATGTATGATGGTGGGGACAGGAGGATGAAGTTTGCACCAAATCTGTCTGTTAACTGGTGTTGTAAGGGTTGTCCAGTAGTCAGTATGGTAGTACCCATTCACTACTAATTACGGCGCAAGCTGGGCCTTCCTTTTTTTCCTTTTAGATTTCCGAGAGATGTTTTTTGTGATTATCCTTAGCTAAGGATGCTAGTTTAGCCTCATAATTAGTTTTAGAGGACTTTACAAGATATCTAATTTGCTTGTTCTAGCTGTGGAGGGTACACAGGATCTAAAACAAATGCCTTGGGAATACCTCAAGGGAAGGGACCAGCATCTCTTTCAATATTGTTGCTAATGACTGAAAGACCTACTGGAAAGATAATTACTGAGCTATTAATTTTTTATTTATATAATAATTTGATAGCTGGGTGAATGAGCTTGTCCCTTAATCCTTTTATTTATCTAACAATTTGACAGGTGGGTGAATGAGCTTGTCCCTTAATCCATTTTAATCATAATCCGGATATAAGGTACATAAAATCAGTAAAATATATACAACGTACAATCACTGAAAATAAATAAAGCAAAGTACAGTGGAAAGAGCTTCTGTTCAAAGTATAGTGACGAATAGATGAGGAGGATGTTTCTATTTACAAGATACATAGGAAGAACAGTTTGAAGAACATATCATGTGGTATTTCTTTTATTTATTTATTTATTTATTTTACATTTGTTGACCGGGAGTGCCTGACTGAGCTAAAGCCCCTTTTCAGCAGATGCCCGGGGAGAAAAGCTCCAAATAATACAAACAATTTTCCAATTCCAAGGTAGTCTAAGAACACATACAGTGGTACATAATGCTTTAAAGACAAAAGTCAAAAGAAAATGACAACAGTACTGTGATAATTACAGATATAGATGCATAAGAAGTTACATGAAAAGGATTGGTAGTTTGATGTTTAGACTAGTTGTTATGTGATACATGAACTGCACCAGTATCATAAAAGGAGTTTGCACTTAAGGAATGGAAAATAAAGTGAGGAGGTGGCTAGAGGAAAAAGGAAGAAATAGATTAAAAAGGACAGAGGATGATTATGAGAGGGAAAAGTAAGGAGAGACAAAAAGATGGTTAGTTTGTTAGAATAGATATATTCAGGGAGGCTGAGAACAGTTCCAGGTCCAGTGCCTTTTAGAGTACTCTTTTGTGGCAAATTTAAATTGTTTAGGATGTGTAAGGGATCTGATTTCAAGTGGGAGCTTGTTCCATGTTATAGAGGGGTGGTAGCTGTATATCTTACAACCATTTTTAGACTTGGGTTTATAGATATACAATAGATCATGGGTTGAGCTCCTAAGATGCCTTGTAAGGGAATAGTGAGAGATGAGGGAGCTTAGAGCTGGACAGTAGGCTGGCTGATATAGAATGGAGTGTATGGTTTGGAGCTGCGGGAGGAGCAGCTGGTGAGGTAGTTCAAGACAATTTAAGTATTTTAGGGGAGACAGTGGTGGTATTTATAGGTTTGTTGAGCTGCAAATCTAGCTATCTTGTGATAGGTTGACTCAAGCTTAGTAAGTAGGGTGGAGTTGAGATTTGTGAGTATTTGGGAGCAATATGTTAGGCACGGTAGTCCATAAGCATATATGAGGGTGATCCTGGCTTCAGTGGTGAGAAATTATTTATTTCTATACAGAAGTCCTAGTTTCTGATGGGTTTTTCTGATACAATTATTTATTCGAGTTTTAGCTGATTGTCAAAGGTAACACCGAGGAGTTTTGTGCTGGATTCGACTTCAATAGGGGTATTGTTTAGGGATATTATGAAGAAAGAAGATTTGATATGATTAACCATTTTGGGGCGAAAGACTAACAGTTTGTTTTTTTAGGGTTGAGGATGAGCTGATTATTGGAGAGCCATGTCTCAACTGAGTTAAAGGATGACTGGGTAGCTGTTAGAAGTTCAGAGAGAGAGTTTGCAGTGGTGATGACGGTAGAGTCATCGGCGTATTAGACTATGGAAGACTGTATGCAAGAAGAACAGAGTAAGTTGGTAAAGATATTAAAAAGCAGTGGTCCAAGAATGGATCCATGGGGACACCCATTCTTACTGGAAGGGGAGTAGATAGTGCAGAGTGCCATTTTACTGATTGCAGTCTGTCAGTGAAATAGCTGGAGAACCATGCGACTGTATCTGGGGAGAAGTTGAGATCAGACAGTTTGTTCAGTAGCAGAGAGAGAAACAGTATCAAAAGCCTTTGAGGGGTAAAGGAATAGACAACAGATAAGTTTGTGATCTTCTCTGGCTAAAGAAATAGTGTTGAGAAAGGACAGTAGAGCTGTGGTGGTACTATATTTGGGTCAGAACCCATGCTGTGTAGGAGTGAACAGTTTTTCCTGTATGAGATATTGCAAAACTTTTTATATATACATTTCTCTAAGATTTTTGATAGAGGGAAGAGGATAGCAATATGTCTGAAATTGGAGATTTCAAAAGAGTTACCTCATTTATGAATAGGTAGAGTGTATAATTTTTTCCAGATTGATGGAACTTTAGATTCGGAGATGGATCGATTGATTATGATAGATACAGGCAGAGAAAGAGAGTGTGCAGCTATCTGGAGAAAATATGAAGGAATATTGTCAGCAGATACAGAGCATGGTTTTAACTTGCAGTGCAGAGTTTTGATGTAGGTAGTGGGAAAAGGTTTAAGGGAGAAAGTGTTTGCAGAGTTAGTAGTTGGAGAAGGTTTAGGGAAGTAAGAAGTATTGTGTAGGAGGGGTTGGGGTTAAATAGCTTGGATATTGATTCTATAAAATAGGTACTGAAGGTGTTAACTGTCTCTTCAGGTGATTTGTCTGGGCATGGATTGGGAGAAGTAGGGTTGCCAGGGTGTAGTATATGGTTTATGACGTTCCAGAATTTTTTTGGATCAGATTTTAGAGTTGTTGGGGGTTGTAGTATAGATCTTTTTTGTCTTTACTGATGAGTTTTTTTGTCTGGTTTCTAAATTATTTATACCTTTGCAGGTTGGCAGGGAGTTTAGATTGTATCCATGTTTTCCAAGCCCTATTTCTGGCTTTCATAAGGGTGTGAATAGTTTTAGATAGCCAGGGGGAAATATTAGCTTTTATACATACTTTCCGGAGTTGGGGTGGTGAGTTTAAGATGTATACGAAAGTTGAGCTGAAAGCTTGGACTGCTTCATCAAGTGGGAGCTGGGTGAGGAAGTTCCAGTTTGCTCTAGAGAGGAGGGTATTAAAAGTTTCTGGGTTGAAGTTGGAGAGTTTACAACAGGTAATGAATCTGTGTGGTTTAGAGAGATGGTAAGCATACCTGAGCATTTTATTAGGTGAGTGGTCATTCATGGAATCTGGAAGTGTTTCTGGACTTTGGTATTTGGAGGGATTTGAAATGAGTATCTAATCTATTAGGGTGCTAGGACAGTGAGAGTTATTTGTATAGGTTGGTTGAGAGATTAGATGTGAAATCCATATAGATTTATATGATGTGAAGAGTTGGGATTACTGAGGGTTTGCCAATTTATGTTTACATCCCCAAGGAGGATGGTTTCATTAGGGAGGTTTTGAGAGAGATATGAGAGAATGTTTTCCAACAAGGGGATGTTGTCCCCATGTGGAATGTAGATGGCTACTACAGTAATGGTAGTATGGTCATTGAGCATACGGTTAGCTGCCAGTACTTCAGCAGGAGTAAAGGATGGGATAGATTGCTTAGGATGGGAGATAGTGAGGTTATTGGAGTATACAATTGCAACTCCTCCTCCTTTTTTTGTGAAGACGATCTAGGCAGAGTATATTGCATCCAGGGGGAGAATATCTTTATCTAGGTTTTGGGGTTTTAACCAAGTTTCAGTTAGGGAAATAACATCAGGGCTGTGAGTAGATACCCATGCATGAAAATGGCTGACTTTATTTAGGATGCTTTGAGTATTGATAGAACAAAAAGAGATTTTTTTGTTTGTTATAGAATAGTGGCTTGCATTTGGTGAGGTGTTTAGTGGGGTGGCAGAGTTAAAGATAGGCCATGGGTTTAGGTGAATGTCACCTGATAGGAGGAGGGTAGTAAGGTAAAAATGAGGTTTGATTTTTAGTATGTAGTATTTAATGTACTTTGTCTTGTTTTTAGATGTTGGTGAGTGGGAGGGAGGGATTTCTATTTTGAGGAGTTGAGTATTAATGGGAAAGATAGACACAGAGATTCCTATAGGTTGCTGAGAGCAAGAGAAGTCGTAAGTATGAGTGTAGGTTGGATCTTTATGAAAAGGAGGTAGAAGTGTGGGAGATGATGTAAGAGTGAGTAGGAGGACTAGTGAAAGCAGGAGTAGAGTAGAGAGGACTGAGATATGTATGGTTGAAGAGGAAAAAGAAATATGGGTAGGAGTGGTGGGCAAGGGTTATGGCTTTACAAGGTTATGGTTTAGAAAACTAACGTTGAGAGTGGTGGCTTGTTAGTAGTTGGAAAAAGTAGTGTGGTGGAATTGGCTGATATGCGCAAAGTGGATTAGGGGAAGGTTCTAAGAATTAGCTTTGTTGCAGAAAGGGGTGGGGTTTGAGGGTAGGAGAAAATAGATGGTGAGGTATAAAGAAAATGATCACAGTATATATCCCCTACTGGATAATGGTCTGACATTTGGAAAGTAACTGTAGACTACTGTCTGTACAGCACATGTTAGTGAGGGCTTCCAACATGTAGTAATGGCATACATATTGTTGTCAGACTTCTATCTGTCGACACATTCATCCTACTGCATAGCTACTTGCCAAGCTGATGTCTGTCAGTCCCTGTACAGATGTGCAGATGTCGGGTATCCAGCTTGGATATGTACAGGCAACCTAAGCTTGATTGACACTGACATGTCTGCTCAGCTGTGTTATAACTGGCTCATATAGGAGACAACACCCTGTACGCACCACATGGCATGGGTACCTCCACTACACTACCACAATCAACAGAACATGCTTGGGTACAGGTCTCCATCACAGACAGTAACCATGTGTTGTAATACATGTTGCATACATGTCAACTGAATCACTTCAGTGGCCATTTGCAGGAGTCACCCAGAGGATTGGCTGTTGCATGTCACTCTCACCCTGAGGGTCACCACAGTGGTGTCTGTTGATAGATTGCCTGCTGGCACATGGCAGTGGTTCATACGTTCATAGATTAGTACTAAGCTAACTGCCCTTACAAGCCATTTTAAGCCTAGCCAATTATCTCTTGTGAGACTCAAACCCTGCACCTTGTGTTTGCAAGGCAAACACCTTAACCTTTAGGTTGGAGGGTGGCCTATTTGCCTTGCAAACACAAGGTGCAGGGTTTGAGTCTCACAAGGGATAATTGGCTAGGCTTAAAATGGCATGCAAGGGTGAGTTAGCTTAGTACTAATCTATGAACCTATGAACCACTGTGCACACATCCTCTACTCTACCCACCTCTCCATGGACAATAGCCGGGTACACACCTATGACCACCTGCAGCGATGCACCCCAGTACTGACACATGTGTACGTGTGCATTACTGTGGATGGCAGTGTCTGTGTGTTAGTACACCTCTAGTTGGGAATACCATGAGAGCCTTCAGAACCACCACAATACCCATTGCCATAGTTGGATGTGGCTGCTGCTGTATTGGACATTACATGTACCCTGTTATGCTCCTCTCCCTAATGGCTACATGAGCCTTGCAATACCAGCACAACAGTTTTGTACAAATGGGTCAATAGGCATGGGCTACCCATTGAGTTCTGGCAAGTGTGTGTATGTGTGCATGTCTGTATATCTGTAGGGTACAGCATTCTAAGGCCACATACTCCTATTACAATACACATTGCCACACAGTAGTATGGATAGTGTTGTTGCTGACCATAGGTGAGCATGACAATGCAACACCCTACTATGCCTGTGGCACGTGCATTAGATGCATATCCCTGTAGTACAACTGTTAGGATGTACAATGGGTTGTATCACAGTCGTGGGCAATGTGTGATGGTGGGTATGTCAGAGTGTCATCATGGGTTCCAGTGAGTACAGTATCCACTGTGGGATGTGGGTGCTGTGTACACTGTCATTACACCATGGTACACCCGGTATATGTCCCATGTACCACTGTATGGTGACCACTGTCACCATCAACCATACAGGTAACTGATACCACAATCCAGCCCAGTTATGCATGTGCTGTGTGCAGTCTACCTGTAACATATTGGACACACTGACAAGTTAGTTAGCACTGATAGGCCCAGGTATCTTGGATGTGTGTCTGCCTGTTATGTGTCTGTTTCTGTGTATATGATGGTATGTCACACTATGTATTGTCCATATACAACCATTACAATCCCCATTACTATACTGTACATGTCTGAGGATGTTCTGCATGTAACATGTAACCTGGAATGCACCTCACCGTAAACCTTCAGTAGCACTACATACCTAGGTAGGGGTCTAGTCCCAGTGTTGCCAAGTAAGAGTGTGCGTGTATGTGGAGGGGTCTACATCAGGTTGCTGATTATACATGTCCCAGTGGTTCACCTGTCCATGTAGCACAGGCAATAACATTTATACAAACCTTTGATGTGTTCAACTGTATCCAGGATATGTCACAGCCATGGTGTCACCACAGTGCCATACCCATTATGGAATATGATTGCAGACCATCCTCCTGCTGAAACATGTACACCTACAACACAAATGGATGACATTACAGAGGCCACAATCACTTAGTGTTACTAACAACTACACTACATCATGGCTGGACAGCTACACTGCCTGACATGTATGCATTAAACATTACTCCTGACAACATGTTACACTGCAGTACATTGGTACACTGTAGTGCAGTCACTGTGTGCATCAGAACCCTGTTAGCCTGTCCCTGCATTGATATTATAGATGACAGGGATGTGGCACAGGTATCATCATATGCACAGGGTGCGTTGTTGGTTTGTCAGAGACCGAGGGTGGGCCATACATTTGACACCATGTGTGTGGGTGAGGGGTGTAATTAGTTGAAATGGGCATGGTGATGTGGTGTGTGTAGGTATGGGATTGCCCTAGGTGTGTTCGTATAGTGTGTGTGTATGCATGCACACAGTTCAGCCATGTGGCTGCCCTATACAGGTGTTTCTTGGACTGCTTCAGACCATACCTGGCAGGGTGTGCAGTTCACTGCCTCTGGACATGGACAGGCAAACTCTGCCTGCCAGAAGTTCCATGGGCATGTCTAAGCACAGGCCTTGATGTGCTACTCTCCCCTGATGATGACAGATGTCCACTGGAACCAGGTCCCTCCTGGAACTGGCCAGGGCCATGTGTATGTGGCCTGCTGTGGTGTGGTGTGGACAGCACCCCCCCTGTAGTGCTGGGGCTGGTACTGCCACTACAGGAGTGCCTTGGTGTCCTAGCATGTCCATGTCGACCGCCAGCTGTTAGTGTTGCTGGCCTACATTCATGCAGCCATCACCGCACTCCCACCACATGTTCAAGCACTGACAAACCACGGTCAATGAGGCCCACCATCTCACCCAACCATCTATCCATGACCTCGGTATAATCATGGAGGGCACCAGACAGTTCATGGAAGTTGTCGCTTGCAGATGAGAGAGCACCCCTCTGCAGCCTCAGGCCCTGTCTGGTGTACAGTTCCATACATGCTTGCGCCCCCATGACAGTCTGAAACATGCACATGGTGGTACCATTTGTGGTGCTTCTGCCAGCGGCCCTACCATGAGCACCCCAGTATATCTGCCTATGTGGTGCCCTGCTGGACATCTGGCTATGCCTGCTGTGACCAGACACAGTAGACATAGATACCACACTCTCCTGTGCACTGCCACCAACCACCAACTATCCCTCTGCTATGGCCACTGGTGATGGGGTATGTATAGGCACTGTAACTGTGTGCGGGATTGGGGTCACTAAGAGGGAATGTCAAACGATAGAGCAGTTTTGGCCCCTGACAACCCTGCCTGTCCCTCAACAGTACTATCATCACCTTCTGTGTCTGTATGGACAACAACATCAGATTGCATGCAGGAGGGACCCTGACCCACCTCGCCACCTGTGGGGGGAAACAAGAAGCGCACTTTAAGACCTGTACAGCACTACAGCACTACATAACAGTACACACACACACACACACACACACACACACACACACACACACACACACACACACACACACACACACACACACACACACACACATTCCACCTTAATACCTACCTGTCCCTGATTTTACAGACAGTTCCACGTTTATTCACATAAGTTCCCCGTCCTGCATCACACTTGGTAACAAACACTCAATGCCACTCATTAACATATCATTCCTTTAAATGCCTAGATGAGTGATCAAAACACAAGACCTGTTACTCCATTACCTCCATGGCTTGAGTGAAGTAGGTTTTACAAGGCCTCACTGCTGTCATCCAGTGTTTACCCTGTGTATATCCGAACATCATGAGCATGGCCTCTATATGTTAGGGGCTACTACGTTCACTCCATAATGTCATGCACTGGAGTGTCATATGTAAGTATTGCTCAGTAAATGCCAGATCTGCTGCTCAATCATCTTATCATGTGGACAACAGCAATATATGGATACACACCCTGGTGTTGTCTAATAATTCCCCAATGCATCTGTAGTGCTGCATACTTGGGTAGTTGGTCACCTCTCTGCTGATTGCAATATTAAGAGTATACCTGGTTTTTACTTTTCCCTCCCAATGCATGCTCCATGCTACAGACCTTATTATACTATCAGCTGTCCTGTGATTACATATCAGACAAGTATTCCTGGTGTCTCATGTGTCAGTCCATGTCCATGTACTGCACAATCCCAAAGGAAAGTACTGCCATATGAACAACCCCACAATCACACATGTGCGTACATGGACACCCACACAAACACACACACATGCACACACATCCTACATGCATCAATCCCCATCACTCCACCAAATTGCACTTACAGACAAAATAACCCCCCTACATGTACACACACACACACACACACACACACACACACACACACACACACACACACACACACACACACACACACACACACACAGGTAAGGTTGCACAAAGATAGTACATACAGTCCTGCCATTACCCATCTGTCAACATGCATAACATATGGTGCACAACAGCATGCAGTGCAGCTATAGTCAATCCATGATAGCAACAGTATACATGTGTGCGATGCATGGGCTGTGTTAGTAGGTGATGCCCCTTCCCCTGCAAAACACTTCACCCATGTACACAGTATTGCTGTGCACCTGTTCTGCACCCTGCCATGTATTGTGCACCAAACCTCACAGGTGTACAAACCATTGCTGAATGTGTATTACTGTGTCAGTTATGTCTGCTCTAATGCTGACAGCCCCTACGTGTTTGAGCGACACATACCTGGGATGATATGTGGACAGATGTCATATGTGAATGCCTGATGTCTGGTTTACAGATCTCAGCATCAGTGGTGCATGTATGACCAATCCGATACTATTACATTGACAACCGTCAGACCTTACCGTGGCTATGGCGAGTGTACATATCCTAAATGATATGACGCACTCTTACTTGATCTGCCATGGGACCACATCACCGCATATATTAACAGTACATGAGCCTGAAATGTGACATAACATATGTCCTGTACATTCACATGCATTGTCTAAGAAATGTGTTAGGTGTGCAGATGCTGACCGCAATGCATACACTCCATGGGTGCATATGTGTGGATGCCCTTATCATGACGGTTTGTTGCACCTATTGTTATGTGTACTACAGCAGTCACTATTCCTGGCAGGGGTATCCTAGCATGGGCCATCTGCATTTGCCAGCATATGGTCAATCTGCACTACATATGTCCCCCAACTCTGCATGATTGCAAGGTCTACTCAAGTGCACATCCCTTGAAGTTCACACACTGCTGTCACTATTGCTGTGGAGTTAGGGCTACATCTGCCACAGCTCCTGAACCTGACTGTGTGCAGATATAGCCATCATTAGCATCCTTAGGATCCCTGCTGCAGTGCACTGGTTTGTCATGCTGACACACCCTCCCCCACATTCAGCCTTTTTGCAGATGCTTGACAAGTATGGCCTACACATGTGTGTCAGTTTGCAGTGTCCTGTACACTGAACACCATGTGTAACAGCCTAGTCCAAGCTAATAATATGGACCACAGTATTATGTTATGCCATAGTGTAGATCTGTAACAGTTGCCATTGTAATACTGGTATATACACTGTTGTTGCACTGTATAAGGGTGATGTTTTACACATGTCCCTACTGTAGGCCATGTGTCCCGCCATTATGTTCATCCCTGTGGACACATTTGGCAATGACAGGATGTTAGTTATCTTGCAGGTGTCTGACATACCCTTTAGATACCCCATCATGGTTATCACTGTGATGCAGTGCATTTAACAGCTACAATAGGTGAACATGTATGGCATGCATTATGGGTAGGTGTATTAGACGTGTGCATGGAATATACCATAGCCATTACATGCCTGGTGTATTGGCAAGCATGAACATAAACCATACTCACCAGTTACAGGCTGCTGCCTTGGTGGTATACCAGAGAGACCAACATAAGAGTGTGAGAGATGTGATGTCAGTGGCCACAGCTCTGGCATTGCTACAGGGTAGGTGCAGCATTACAGCACATCAACAGTACAAGTCCACAATACTATCGCTTATGTACATCTGTTTATTACTACTACGCAGCAACAGACTACATATATGACATTTCACACATGCATAATCTACCTGTACAGATGCAGATGCATATGCAACAGTGGTATACTGATGTGCCCTGTGGCCTTACCTGCATGCTCCTCAGCCAGTGTGTGCATAGCACCCACCTCCACAATGGTCTCTGCCAGTTGTTGAGTGTGCAGGCAGGCAGGTGCCATGAGGCTGGCGAGGAACTCCTCCACACATGTCAGGGGGATGGATGGCATGACCCCCTCCTGTTGTGAGGTGATCCACCCAGACTGCAGCAGCACACTGTCAGGCATTGCAAAGCAGGTCAGTACAATGATGCCGGACCTGCTCATAACTGTGATTATGCAGGCTGACATCATTGACCATGTGGACTAGATCGTTACACAGGGTGGTCTGCTCCTGCTGCTCATGGGAGGCTCTGCTGAACAGTACCGGATAGTGCTGTATAAGGTGGTTCAAGATTACATCATTTTCCGCCGCTGAATACCCAGGTAAACGGCCATGGGACATCTTGCCTGAAAGACATAAAGATGGAAACAGGTCTGAGCAACTCAAACAGCAAGGTTACCATAGTTCTTAAAACACATCTCTGTCACCCCCCCACCATATCAGTGACAACAAACTGTTCACACAACTCAATAGGTATGACTACAGCTTACCTACCAGTGGGACATATATTGTATTGTACTACACTTTGTGCTATGTGTTTTTATCCATGTTCCCTGTATGGACACTATCATTGTTGGCCTTTTACTGACTATTTCACCTGCATGCCATTGTCAGGGCCACTATGGTTCCATATATGCATGTGGTATGCTTGCTATGTGATTACTGCACATCTGTCATTCTGTGTTATTGGGGATATCTATGCATGCTGTTGGACATGTTCTAGGATTGTGTGTAGTATTACTACCCACATATGTTCTATAACAGTGACACTAAAGCATGTGTAGGGAATAGTTGCCAGCAGAACCACCTCTCTCACCTCATTTGGCCATGTTACCAGGCCACATCACATGTGGGACCCACTCTGGGGCCTCCTCATCTACTGGTTCAGCACTACCTTCAGGTGGAACCACCTCAGGGGATGTTGTCCCCCCCCCGGGGCAACACACAGACATGATCCTATCACATGAGGTCAGGTCCAGGGTCTGTTTCATAAGGGGCTCCACAGAAACATGTGGGATGGGCTACAGCACCTTGAGGCACCCAGTACACAATCACAGGGTCTACATGCTCCACCTGCTCAGCCTCCAGGCCAGGCACCTTCAGGGCCATGGAACTGTTGTTGTGACTAGCAATGGGTGGGGGCCTCGTTCCCATTGTTTCCATATGGGGAATCATGGGGCTTCCACGTCACAGACCACACATGCCATCCAGGGTGTTTACCCACCACATGTGTCATATACCACCCCTGTCCTCTATATCTACCAACCCGAACCACCTCCACAAATATACCTGCTATCCTTCTCCATATTCCCATTCCCTACTTCACAGACAAGGGTAATGTTGTCCCAACAAGGAGTTCACATGTAACCTACCCATCCATGTTGCACACACTCACAGCTGTATATATATATATATATATATATATCTATATATCTATCTATATATATATATATATATATATATATATGTATGTATTGCTATGTGTGATGTTCCCTCACACATAGCATGCAGCACTGTGGTGGTAATATAGGGGACATGTATTTACATACATATGTCTGTGTGTTTATATATATGAAGACATACACACACACACACACACACACACACACATATATATATATATATATATATATATATATATATATATATATATATATATATACATGTGTGTAGATATATTTTCTGTTTTTATATATATATATATATATATATATATATATATATATATATATATATATATATATACATATATATATATATATATATATACATATATGTCTACATATGGGTATCTGTATATCAGTATATCAGTAGACATAGGTTCATAGGTATGTACTAGGCTATTGGCCCTAGGGCCTATATAAGCCTAGCCAAATGTACCCTGGCTTTCACCACCCAAGAAAATTATTTTCCTGTGCCACTGCCGAGCAGAGCCACAGAAGTGATCCCCGGAGAAGGATGTCCACCATACAGGAAAGGTAATGGGACCACACCCACATGATGTAAGGATTTATAGTAGTGGGTTGCCATGACAGTGGTAATATATATATATATATATATATATATATATATATATATATATATATATATATATATATATATATATACATATACATACATATATATGGGGTACATTCAGACATCAGGTCCACAATCTCTAACTCTCCTTCCTGCACAGCTGCACTGTTCTGCCTTGCTACAAAACAGACAGGTGCCACATATGGACACAGCCTGACATTAGGGGGGTATATATAGGGCCAGATTGCAGGTAAACCTATTACACACCTATGGCATTTCAGCATGCTACAATATATGTTAACCTGAATGTCCTGCAAGTGTAGGGCTCTGGAACCCACGTGTCCATCATTATGGCACTACTTCCACCACCAGCTATTGGCCACAGTAATATACATCCTTTCCATTACACAACACACACTATGTTGGCTTACATCTTATTAGTCAGTGCTGCTCTGCGTAGTTGATGGGTATGGCCCACTACCCACAGGGACAGACTCTATTGTCCATAGCAGTTGTTCAGCTGAACATCATTACAACAGCAACACTTGATGGGACATATATATCATTCCACATCATCTATCCCAGTATTATGGACCAAGTACTACAGTCATTTACATGCATATATACTTCACTTACCTGTTGTGGGAATGAGGTCTGTTGTGGATGGTTTCCTTGTAGGAGTTTTTTTTTTCTCCTTGGCTATGGCCTTAGCTTGCTTTCTTTGTTTCTGTTTTGGTTTTGGTTGTGGATCTGGTTTCCCTTTCCCTCTCTCTCTCTCTCCCTCTCTCTCAATCTCTGTCTCTCTCTCTCTCTCTCTCCAGTAAATGGATTGAGCTGCTTTGAATAGATCGCAACATGGCTTTTGTAGGTGATGCACATGATCAGCTGATGGCCTCTGCATCAGTCAGTGTCCTCCACTTGCTACGTGAATGCAGCATGCTGTGAAGTATTTCCAATTACCTCTGTCATGGCAACCCACTACTATAAATCCTTACATCATGTGGGTGTGGTCCCTTTACCTTTCCTGTATGGCGGACATCCTTCCTGTGTTTGGGCAGCAGTGTTACAGACAGCAGGTAGCAATACATCTTACAAGAGAACTTGCACACTCAGGCCAGCTACATATTTGTATAAGGTTCCAGAACTACAGACAGAGTGTGAGTAGTGTTGTATGCATTGTATAGCAACAGTGTTACAGGGTTTATGTGTACATACTAGTTTAACATGGACTACAGTCTGCATAGCTATCAACTGTCGGCCTATCCACTTGATGGCCAGAGGTGTGCCTGTTATGTTTTGTCTGTCCACCACACAGGTCTTGTGCCAGATATATCACTGGTAGTGTGTGTGAGTGCTATCAGTACATGGCTACATCCATTTGTGTTTCTGACTTCATATTCCTGACTAAGGAAATGTTGCAAACTACCCTGTAACACCAGCAACTTGCTTAGTGTATGACAACGCTATTTTACATATGGGCCTGAGTTCCAGCCTTTGTCCTCCACCTCCATACCAGGCTTTGTCCATATGACATGCTGTCAGGGGTTGTTATGTAGTGGCCTGTGAGTATGTCATCCTGCCATTCCTGCCATCATTCTACTGCTGTTGTGGCCCCCACACATATTGTGGGGTTGGGTCCATATATGTGTGGGCCTCATCTGCACAATACATGTGTGCCCTTCTGCAGTCTAGAGGTCAGTGTATGTAATAGTAGTATATACACCTGTATGTCAGTCTATGGGGGGGATGCACCATAACTAACCTAGGCTGTTACAACATGTGGGGGTATCAGGGGTAAGCTGCCTTACGGTTTCTGGATGTACATTACCATACAATTCACCTTGGGAAAATGCAGGCCTACTGCTTCCTGCCATACAGACTGTTCTGTTTGTCAGTGTGATTGTGATGATTTCCGTTATGCCTTGTTATGTAACACATACATCCCATTGTGTCAGCTGAAGTCTTTTCCCCCTAGGGATTGCATACAGAGTGTAGTTAGAGGCTGCTGGACTATACATCTGCATTACATACTGTTGATTGATTGTTATCCTGTGGCCCACTCTGTCTTTACTGTTGTACTACTTGAAGGCCTTGGCCTGGTCAGCAAAATATGTTATGTTTTCCAGAATACTGTATTAACTGATCTGTTTGAGAGTTGCAATAGTCTGCTTATATGTATTTCAAAGTCTAAACAGCTATATAACATAGCATATACAACTGTAATTGTACACAAATAAAGCTTTCTCATGTATGCAGACCTGTGTGTGGTGTTATATCTTCTGACCCCTCTGTGGGTATATGTTTAAGGCAACAATTGTCTTTTGTATGGGTGACTCATACAGTGTCCATTTGGTAAGGTGGCAACTGTAGGAATACTGGCTGTTCCATTTGTTGTGTACCCACTAAATATGTATGTTCCTATACATATCTCTGTGTGTGTATGTATAGTTACACGCACACACACACTTATATATATATATATTTATATATATATATATATATATATATATATATATATATATATATATATATATGCATATATATGTGTGTGTGTGTGTGTGTGTGTGTGTGTGTGTGTGTGTGTATCTTAGGAATGTTTGTTGCTTCCACATTGTACATTCCCTATGGTAGCCAGACTGTACTGCATGATATGCTATTGATACCAGCCTGACATCTTACAGGTGGGATAGATTACTGTTAACATCTTGTTGCCATGTTGTCTCGGGTCCTGGTTATGGACTTGCTACAGTTGGTATTGCATTGCAGGGCAGACCTGTTTGGCTGTGGGGGGGGGGGGTAATATCAATACGTACAAGATGTATGTAGCTTGGCCCCCTCACCCCCATTAATGGTGTCTGTGATCATAAATGTAATTGTTATGTACTGTTTTATATCTATAGCTATATATCTATATATCTATATATACATATATGTAGGTGTATATATATATATATATATATATATATATATATATATATATATATATATATATTTATATATTTGTATAGATAGAAATATATATACACACACATGTGCCATTGTAACCTGATAGTAACTTTTTTGCTGAGTGTAATGGAACTTTGTTACATTTTATTCATGGAGGAGCTTTTCTTCCCAGGTCTCTGCCAAAAATGAGCCAAAAACTCAGTCACACTAACACGGTTTACACATGTAAATTAAATACATACATAAATAAATGTATACAGCTACATGTTTAAAAACATTTCCTGTACTGTTGAATGATTGTGCTGGATAATATGCTTGTGAAAACATCAGGGTTATGTATATCTGACATGGCTTAGTTGTAAATCACTTTGGCTATGATATGCAGGGTCCTGCGTTTGAGCCTTGCAGAGGCTGTTTATTTTGCTGCTGGGCAGAACAAGGGTCACTGGATACAGAGTGATTAAGACACTTTTAAGCAGTTGTTAAGCGGGTTTGCGTGGATTTGCACAGAGGTAAGCACTGCTAACTTCCAGTTACAGTTTCTTATACTTAGTTAGCTTCTAAATTGCTTAACCTGCTTAGGCATTGTTTACCCCCATGCAAACAGGCTTAAACCTGCGTACTGCTGCTTAAAATTGCTTACTCCCGCTTACCCCTGCTCTATTTTTTTTAAAAGAAATGAAAAAGGGTTGATAGGAAAGTGGTGAAAAAGGGGCACAAAGAGGGAAAGACAGTAGGGAAAATAGCTAGGAATGTGCATGAAGGGTGTAGGGAAGGTCCATAGCTGCCCATTTCTTCTACAGTAACAGCTGTGCATATACACTGAATTTGTAGATAGATTTGGACACTCATATCCTTGAGACAGGGGTGAGGACAGCAATAATATGTTGTTAAGCCAATTAGACCAGATTACGTGTCCAGTGGATGTGTGCAAAATGGACAGCTATGTATGGGTCAAGTTTTTTGGGGGGAACAGATTGTGCTTTTTTTTTTTCAGGTGAGAGTGGGATGTTGGGGGGATAGTAGGTATATTTGGAGAGGCAGGTTTGGTAGGTTAACAGACAAGACAAACAAGATGCATCCAGGGCCGGTATATAACACATGTGGGGGGTAAACACCTTGATGGGGAGGGGTGTTGGGAAATCTGAAGCCCGTGAGCCCCATAGTGGAAACAGTGGGACTGAGGTCTCCACCCATGGGCAGTCACCAGTGCACCTTCACAGCCCCAAAGGTGGCTGTGCTGGGGGCTGAGTAGGAGACCAAGGCTGGCCCTCTAGTTGCGACACACGGCCCTCAAGCTGGCGTAGCAGATCTCTAACCTCCCTGCGGAGTGCACTACGCACCACAACCCAGCCTTGGTGATGGATGATAGGTTCCTCTCCACACTCGCTCCTACGGGGGGCAAGCCCCATCCCCTGAGGTGGTTCCACCCGAAGGTGGTGCAGAATCAATGGACGAGGAGATCCCAGGTTGGGCCCCAGACATACTGGTGGCCAGTGCCACGGCCAGCTGAGGTGGGACAGGTGGGTCCGCTGGGACCGGCCTTCCCAAACGTGCTATGGTGTTTAAATTTTATCAACATATGTGGGTTAGTAATATTCGACACATTCCAGGATTAGGTATAACAGCATGCATAGATATTCCCATTAACCCAAACAGATATGAAACAGTTGCATAGCAAACACAAGACATGCATATATGGGACCACAGTGGTCATTACAACAGCATGCAGGTACACTGATGGCAGAATGCCACCAATGTGGGAGTATTTCAACATAGCACATGCATAGAAACAGATTTAAATAATTATCAAACAATAGGACATATGTCTCAACAGTAGAGTTAAGTCAGCACATACCAATTGAGTTGTGTATTTAGTTTATTGTTGCAGATATGGTGGGGGGAGAGAAAGATGTCAATTAACAGCTATTATATTCCTGTAGTTCGCATTACTTTCCTAGTCAGTGCTGTGATCTATACCTTACAAGTATTAGTACACTACTCTGTTGCCTTAGTTTGAACAGTAGTATGGCTGTCAACAACTATATACATGAACTGGTTTACCTGCAGTATACACCTTTTACCTGGTATACCTGTGGAGGTATTGTTTGTTAATGCTACCTAACTGTTTCTACACATACTCCCAGATTCCAGGTTAATATTATGCACATACCTGTCTATCTAATTTTGCACACACTCTGGGCATGTCTTCACCACATGCAGGTGAACCGGGTCATATTTTGACTATTGCCATCTTAAACCTTTAGTGACTTGTACAATGACATGTTTGTTTTATTTGGAATTTTCCAAATATGTACAGGTCAGACAGTCAGTTATGAAATGCTGCCTACATGTCAGAAATTGCACACTGATATGGCAGGGGTCAGGGTAACAGCCAGCAGATATTGGCCAAATAACTAGACATTTCAGTACACTTGTGGGGTATAATTCTCAGACAGCTTACCACCACTCCCAGAATTCGGACCTTGGCTGTGTCTGCTAAAAATAAGACACTGTCCATCACAGTTGAATGTGCTATATAGGTATTGCTGTGTATCTCTTGTCTGATTTCTGTCTATAATTCTCCTGTGGTTTTACATTCTGACCTTGTAATTACAACACTCTTACACAGGACTTCCTAGACAGTTATATTATGTAGTACAGTGTGGGTGACAGTGATGAGTAATACCTTATT
Source organism: Protopterus annectens (assembly GCF_019279795.1). Lineage (NCBI taxonomy): Eukaryota > Metazoa > Chordata > Ceratodontiformes > Protopteridae > Protopterus > Protopterus annectens. Next base: position 976,839,076 of record NC_056726.1, on the reverse strand, counting down.
ATTCTGAGCAACTGCAACATTAACAATGCCATACAATACCAGAGTAAGCAGTACCAGTACAGGATATCAATCTTTTATTTATAGGCACAGTGTTCGTATCTGACAGACCTGTGGGAGCAATGTTTGTTAGCACTACCTGCATGTTGCCACACAAATTACCAGTTTCCACATTAGTATTTTGCACATACGTCTCACTCTGTTACTGTACACACTCTGGTCACAGCTTGACAACATGGGGGTGAAGATGGGACATACTTGACTACTTACTCTCATAACATTTTGGGGGGTTGCTAGAGTGACAGGTTTGCTGTTATAGATGTCTGACAATCAGTTGTATATCTTGTTTGCTGCCTAAACGTCTAGGATCATCCCACTCATTTGCCAGGGGGACAGGGTGACAGGCAGCAGCTATGGGCCAATTTACTGGACATTCTGGACATTTCAGTACACTTGTGGGGTATGATTCTGCATACAGCCTACTACCACTCCCAGGATTCGAACCATGGCTGTGTGTGCAAAAAATACAACAGTTCATGTCGCAGTTGAGTGCGCTATTTGGATTTTGTTATCTGTCTTTTCAGTGTTTTTTTTTATTTTATTTTATTTATTTTTTTTATTTTACATTTGTTAACTGGGAGAGTCAGACTGGATACATGTTCATTTTCAACGGAGGCCTGGGGAGAAAAACTCCACATCTGCAAAAAAAGTGACAATCTAAAGTCATGGTTACATTGAAATTTAAAAATGTCAAAATAAGTGACACTATATAGTCATGGTTACTTTGAGATTTAGCAGCATTGTAGGTTTACAGTATGAAATATGTACACAAATCATTTCACAGAATTGAAGTCTATAGGATGAAATGTTAACACAGATTGATTTTAAGGATGACAATCAAGAGAAAAAGGTGGTTGGCTAAGAAGGGAAGTTGTTAGAAATTACATCTAGAAGGGTTTTTCTGTCTAAGTCTCTCTCAGATGTACTATTTAACCTCTTGGTATTACAACAGTCATATACAGACATTCCTACACAATTTATTTATGTAGCACAGTGTGGGTAACAGTGCTTACTACAGCAGTACTATTAAGTGATTGCAACTCTACATTACCATATGATAGCAGAGTGAATACATGCAGTCCAGCAGTTAGACCTTAATTGTCAGGCTATTATGCTTTTACTTACATACAACCTATATGAGACTCTTCCTGCCCTATTCTCTGGTGTATGCAGTACATGCCTTAAACAATACAGGTTTTATACAGGCAATTAACTTACTACTACTTTTAGTTTTATTTCCTATGACAGTACATGCAAGAGTATTACTAACCTGCCTCGCGTCGCAACTGCTGCAGTCTACAGCCATGGGCTTCCTGGTTTTTAGCCCACTCACCTGCCCTTGTGAAAGACATAAGAGGAATATTTAGCCATACCTATCCATAATATACATGAGCTGGCAATTATTAAACAGGTAGTGGACTGATACTTACACATGGCTGGGACTTCCCCTGTCCTCTTAGCTTCTTGGATCCACTGATCCAAGAGATCCCCCTTTCTCCGCTTTAGGTCGGCATAGTGATGCCTGACCTGCTCACCAGTTCGGGGTATGCCAGTGGCACTGGTGAGGTCATGGGACAGATGGCCGCAGGCTTCCACTTTGTATTGGGAACCATGGTACTGGCCCTGCAGCAGTCTCTGGTCATGGTCTTTCACAAGGAGTCCTGCCATGACTCTGGACTCCTGGATGCCCCAGCTCTGTGCCTGAAAGCGCACACCCTCTCCCATTGCAGACATAGTGCCTACAAGGGGACGCTACAACCAGTTATGAGATGTATTCCTGCCTGTTGGGTTTAAATAAGGCTGGTTTCCTGCACTTTGCCATGAGTGGACAGTTTTAAAAAGGCTAAGCTATGGGTAAACCTGCTTACCTAAGGTTGGCATTGTTTAAAGGGGTATACCAATGGGCAGACTGACTTAGCTGACCTATACATTACTTACACCTACTAAGCTGGGCTGTGCAATGCTTAGCATTGCTTAATATTTAAGTTGCATTATATTTGCATTGTGGCATTGATTTATTATTCATTACATGTTATATATGTGTTTGGTATCATTCATGTGCATGCACATTGTATGGGGTCCTTGTGTTTATTAGGGGATTTCAACGCTTTATTAAAATGACACCTCACATCTGGGCTTAATGCAGTACTCCATTTCACATATTTATGTCCTATAGTAGGTTATACAATATAAAAATGTATATAGATTCCTTTCACATGTTCACTTTGTATTTCCTATAGTGAGAATCTGTTTGGTGACATCTCAATCTTATGTACTGCTGTGATGGCTTAGTGGTTAACTAGTGTGACTATAGTGTACAGGGTCCTGGTTTCAAGACTTGCAAAGGCTGTTGATTTTGTTTCTGGCCAGAACAGCGGTTGATGCATACAGATTAATTAAGCAGGTTTGCGTGGATTTACATGAAGGTAAGCAATGCTAACCTCCGGTTAAATATGCTTACAGAGTGTTAGCTTTAATATTTCTTAATGTGTGTTTGTATTGCATACCCCCATGCAAACGGACTTTAGCCTTCTTACTACTGCCTAAATATGCTTACTCCCACTTACTACTGCTTAAATATGCTTACTCTTGCTTACTAGTGGTTATACCCACTTACCACTGCACTAATTCAGACAGTAATGTCTAATGGTTCTTGGGAAGGTGGTGGATTTGGCAACTGTATGGATTTATCATTCATTATACATTTTACCTTCCATTTGTATCCCTAATTCCTGTGTACATATACTGTATGGGGCACTTGTGATTATCTGTGGACTTTGCAATATTATGACAATGACACCTCACATCTGCATTTAATGTAGAAGTCCAGTTCACAAATATATGTTATGTCATAGGTTATGCAACAAAATAAACTGATCATAAAGTGATTTGATAAGGAAAATGGATTGTACCAGAGTGGGACTCGAACCGGGAATGACAGCTTGTAAGGCAAATGCTTTACCCAATACACTATTGCTGTACTGCTTCATTTGCATATATCTCGCTTTTTATTCTCTTGTGTCATTTAAGCGGCATTAACCATTGCTAAGCGATGGGCAAACCCGTGCAACTATAGTTAAATCTAATCTGTTTTATATAAAAAAAAACTTCTTTATGATTACTGTTTTAGATATTGCTCATGTAAACTTGGGGGGATGTTACTGGGGGTATGCAAACACCTATGAGTGGTCTCAGTCATTCTTATTCATACACTGCTGTTCTTCATTGAAGGGGTGTGTATATTCTGAGTGCTCTGCTCTCAGACATGCCCCCTGCACTTGTACACGCTCCGTGTCCGTTTAGGAGCTCAGGCAGCACGCCTTCATTAATATGCATGGCGGACAGGTTCAGTGCAAACTTCTCCCCCCTCCCCCCCCAAAAGAGCAAATATCTATCCCAGCAGAGAGTTGTCTCCCTGGCATCTCAGATGCTCAGGTGAGAGCTGCCCTCTCCAAAGCAAAAAACACAGCATCAATGGGACCGGACGGTGTCCCAGGCTGCGTCCTACATGAGCTCCAAGAAGAGCTAGAACCTCATATAAAGTTACTGCTCAATATCAGCCTTACTACAGGATATGTACCCAAGGAATGGCGTACAGCAACAGTGGTCCCACTCCACAAAGGAGGTGCCTCAACGGACCCTGGAAACTATCGCCCCATAAGCCTGACCAGCCTCGTCTGCAAAGCAATGGAGTGGATCATCTTGGAACTCATAAACAAAGACATTGGGGATCTACAGACGCTAGATCCTACTCAATTTGGCTTTGTTAATGGTAGATCCTGCCTCTTGAACCTGGTCGACTTCTTCAAAACAGTCACCAAGGCCATAGATGAAGGGAAGGTAGTCCACACAGCCTATTTGGACCTTGCAAAAGCCTTCGACACCATACCTCACTTGGGCATCATAAATAAGCTCTCCAGCTTAAATATCAACCCCTATGTCATAAGATGGGTTGCAAACTGGCTCAAGAACAGAACCCACATGGTCAGAATTGCGGGAGCCATGTCAGACTCTAAACCAGTTACAAGTGGTATCCCACATGGCTCAGTCCTGGGACTGCTCTTGTTCGGTATATATTTCTCTGAGGTACAGGCCAACATGGGAGGACTATGGCTGTCCAAGTTCGCAGATGACTGCAAACTGGGTGACATAATCGACTCTCCAGCTGACAGAAGCATCTTCCAAAAGGGTCTCACAGAGATGGGTAACTGGTGCCAGAGCCATGGCCTAAAGCTAAACGCCAAGAAGTGTATAGTCATCCCCTTTGGGAAAAACAAAGTGCCCATAAATTACCACATAGGCAGTAATCCATTAAGTACAGAGGAAGTAATTAAGGACCTGGGAACCCAAGTTGATAGTAATCTCTCCTTTGACAACCACATTGCCAAAGTGGTTAGAAAGACCTTCTATATAGCCCACCTTATCGTGAAAGGATTCACATCTAGATCAAGGGAGGTCATTGTGCCCCTTTACTCATCACTCATCTGGCCCATAATTGAATACAATGCCCCATTTGGGATGTACCTTACCCGACACCTGCAACAACTGGAAAGACCCCAAAAGTACCTCACCAAGAGGATCAAGGGACTCAAACAAATGACCTATGCTGCTCGGCTAAAGAAACTCCAGCTCTACTCAGTTGCATACCGCCTACTTAGAGGCAATCTGTGCCTGGCGTATAAAGCCATGTCCAACCCAGAATTAATGGACATGCTCCACCTCAAAAAATCCAAATCCACTAGAGCTACGCGCTCAAGGGACTTGAACCTCAACACAGAAATTAATAGGACATGCTGGAGAGATAGATTTATAACCCAAAGGCTCCCAGCACTCTGGAATAGAATCCCAGTCCATATCAGGCAGAGCCCCTCACTGACTCTCTTCAAGAGGAATCTTGACGAGTGGATGGGAGATTGTAGGTTTGCCCCGGGGATCACTTCTGTGTCACTGCTGGACAGAGACACAGTAAACTAACCTAAAAAAGGGCACAGTTAAACTCACTTGAAAGGGTGGTGAAAGGCAAACACACTCTGGCTAGGCTGATAAATGCCCTAGGGCATATAGCCTAGTATCAACCTATGAACCTATGAACCTATGCTGCCATCCTGCTCCTAAACGGATGATTTTGTGCAGGACTAAGCTAGTCCTGAATGGAAGGATAGTGAATCTGGGGGAGTATCTTACAGTTCTGATTGCAGTTAGAGAAAACCAGGACTAAGAATCCTACTGTATTGTCATTAGGGGTGAACTATTTATTTTATTTATTATTTATTTTGACATTTGTTGACCAGGTTAGTTTGACTGGGCAGAAAGCCCTTTTTTAGCAGAGACCTGGGGAGAAGGAATATAGCAATATAAAGTAATTTGTAATGACAATTACATGAATTGATATAACCAAAACTATACAGTTAAATTACAATCCTTTTAGAAGAGGAAAAAAAATGAATAAGATAATACAAAACACATTACAGAGAGGAACAAATAAGACATGACTTAGAAGCCAAAAGTTTAAACTGTAGGCATTCAGTTCATTTTTACAAAGAGTTTCAGTATCAGTGAGGTGTAGTATACCATATAATGAGGCGGGTAAGAAAAGAGGAAAAAAAGAAGTAGTAGACGATTAGATACAGACTTTTATGTGAACTTTATATAGCAAGGTGGACCATATCATACAATGAGGTGGGTATGGTCAAAAAGGAGAACAGAAAAATTGTAATAGAAGATTAGAAACAAGAGTTTTATCTGTAATTTATATGACAAGGTGGAGAAGATAGTTGTAGTTGTAACAGAATAACTATGGAGGGATGGGTATTTTATGTTGGATCATGACAAGTGCAGATCCTAGTATTTAGCAGGTAGACTTTTAAGAACTTTTTTGAAAAGTTAATATTTTGTATAGCTCTTAGAGACAAGGCAGTTTATTCCAAGAATAAGCAAGAGGGTAGCTATAGCGTTGTTCACCTATGGTTTTATTGGGTTTGTGAATTTCCAAGAGAAATTTTTCAGAGCTACGAAGAGTGCACCTGGGAGTGTAGAAAGTAATATAGAAGAAAGAGAGAGCTAAGCAAGAGATAGTATTGTAGAGGGTGGTGTCGGTGAAGTAGAGTTCGGGGAGGAGAAGTTGTTGGTGGAAGTCTAGCCACTGAAGGTTTTTCAAAGCTATGCAATTATGGGAGTGATAGGGTATGTTTGCTGCAAATCCGGCAATCTTATTGTGAGTTCAAGTTTGGACATAACATTGGTTTGGAGGTTTGTAAGATTTGGGGCAGCATAAAGTAGGCATGTTAGAATGTATGATTGTGCGAAAGAGACTTTAGATTAGATAGAAAGAATGCTTTTATTCCTATAAAGTAATCCTAATTTTTGGAGTTTTTTGATGGCTTGTTGTATATGAGCATCACATTTAAGTTGGTCATCAATAATAACTCCAAGTAGTTTAGCATGAGGTTCCACTTTGGTGGTAGTGTTACTGAGGAAAGCGATGGTGAAAGTAGACTTAGCATGATTAAGGATTTAGACAGGAATAAGTATAGCTTGGTTTTATTTGGATTCAGTAAAAGCTGATTACTAATTAGCCATCTTTCAAAAGGGTGTAAAGAATATTGGGTAAGGATGAAAAGTTGAGAGAGATTGTCACAGGAGGAGATGATAGTTGAGCCATTAGCATATTGTGTTAGTGTGGAGTGGAGAACAGATGTGTAGAGGCTGTTAGTGAAAATGTTATATAGTAATGGACCAAGGATGGAACCTTGTGGGACTCCAGTGAGGACTGGGAGGAAGAAGGAGACAGCAGTATACCATCTGACAGACTGAAGCCTGTTAGAGAGAGATAGCTAGAGAACCAGGAAATAGTTGAGTTGGAAAGGTTGAGGTCAGAAAGTTTAACTAGAAGTTTGTTGTGAGAGACAGTGTCAAAAGTCTTAGAGAGGTCAAGAAATAGGCAAGATGCAAGTCTATTGTTGTCTTGAGTTTTGACAATGGTCTGAGTGAAAGATAGTAGGATGGTAGCAGTGCTATGGTTAGGACAAAAGCTGTGTTGTGTAGGTGTTAGTAGATTCTCTTGTAGGAGATATTCAAGTAATTGTTTTTGAATACACTTCTCAGATAAGGGAGACAGAATAGCTATAGGTTGGAAGTTGGAGGGGTCAGTGGAGGGTCCTCCTTTGTGTATAGGGATGGTGTAAAACTTCTTTCAAATGTCAGAGACTAAGGATTCTTGTATAGATATGTTAATTAATATGGATATAGGATATAGATATATGGATATAGTTAGCAGCCAGTTTTTAAGAAGATGGGGGTAGATTGTCAGCAGAAGGGGAGCAGGTTTTAAGTTTGCTGAGGAATGATTTTGCATAAGCAGTAGGAACATGTTTAAATGCAAAGGAGTTTGGGAGGGTAGATGGAGAGTGAAAGGTTGAGTTAGAGGTAGAGTTGTTATTTAGAGAAAGGTTTTTAATGGTGTTGATGCAGAAGGAGTTGTAGTGTGGTAGCATCAATTTCAGAGCAATTAGGATAAGAGATAGGTAAGAAGGGTTTGCCCGGGTGAAGTAATTTGTTAACAGTATTCCATAAATTTTTTAGGTTAGACTGTGAATCAGTTCATGGTTTTTGGTAGAACTTTTTCTTGTCATAGTCAACCTGTTTTTTACCAATGTTGTTTAGTTCCTTGTATCTTTAAAGATGAGAGCGGGACCTGGTTTTTAGCCAGTTTTTCCATGCATTGTCTCTCTTGTACATAAGAGAATGAGTAGGTTGTGTAAGCCATGGAGCATAGTTAGATTTAATTCTTATTTTCCTGATAGGAGCAAGAGAGTTTAAGGTGTCAAGAAAGATGTTATTAAATTTTAAAGTAGCTTCTTACAGGGACAGGTGGTGGAGGAAAGACCAGTTGATAGCTGATAGACTCTGGTTAAAGTAATCAAGGTTAAAAGTAGAAAGTTTGCGACATTCTTTGAAACAATGTGATTTACATGGTTGGATACATGTGGGAAGATAATCACTTAAAGTGTCAGGTAGAGTACAAGGATTGTGAAATACATTGGGATCAGATGTAAGTATCCAGTCAAGAGTGGAACTGGTATTGGTGTGTTTATTCAGATGGGTCGGAGTATTGATTATTTTAGTAAAGCCATAAACGTTTATGCTGTACTTGAGAAGGTCTTTGTATGTTGTGTTCCAATCAATATTAACATCTCTCAGTATTAAAGTTTCATAGGTAATGGCTTGTGAGATCCAGGCTAGAAAATATTCAAGGGTAGGAATGTTGCTGCCACGGGGAAAATAAATGGATATTATGCTCTATGCATGGAACTAATTGCTGTGCATGCTATTCTAGGCTATACATAGAACTAATTGCTACCCTGGACGGGTGGAGTCTTTGAAATGGTTTTATAGCTTCCAGATGCTATAACACATCTTAATAATGCTGTGTGTGTATGGTAACACATATGTGAAAGATTCTGGTCCAGATTCTAGTACAGGGGGTAGTGTTGGAACCAAAAGTCAAGTGGCCAGATGTATGTGATGTCATTCTGTAATCCAGTACTGAAATGATGTTTTAATACTAGGTGAGACTGAAGTCTCAGGGCAGTCTGTTTGTGCAACCTAACAAGAAAGAATCCAAACCTTAGCTAGCAGCAAAGGCAAACACGTACTACTAAGAATGCCAGTACTCACTTTTAAAATATAAAAATCTTATTTATTGTGCACAACTGTAAGCGCTTTCACTGTTCGCTTCATCAGACCATTTAAAACACAAAACATGGAAAGGGGTTTCTTCCAGGCTATTCTAAATACTGGAGATACACATTTTTTTAATGATATGAATGTCTATGTTGACCCGTATAATACTTCTGAAAATATTTCTAGTACCCTCAATGAGGATGTTGTGATATCAGATAAGGACTGTTTCAACTAATGATAATTTCAGTTCAGCCTTCATTACTACCTATAATTTAGCAAGTAAAGAAATTACTTGGATTCTGTTTAAGAATTGGGTAATTTTATTATCACGTAATGAAATTAGACAATGTGTAGGTGAGAAACCTGTTGTGGACTAGGGGAAAGGCCAATCTTTGATGAATATCTTTGAAGGCAGTAGTCAGGCACAAACTGTGGGTTGTATGAAAAAATGTGGGTTATGCAACTACTGTGAATATATAATGGAAGGGTCAAATTTTAACATTAATGGGATAAAGGTTGTTTTAAGGAAGAAATGTAGTTTTTATACTGAAAAGGTTGTTTACTGTGCCTTTTGTTGCAAATGTTCTTGCTTTTATATTGGAAAGACAGAGAGGAAATTAAAAAATCGTATATATGAACATCTTAGAGATATCAAATTAAAAAAAGATATGAATGCTTTAGCAAAACATTGTAATGAATGGCCTGGACATACCATTAAATTCACTGTTATTGATCCTTTGCAGTTAGACCCAAGAGGTGGACCATGGCCATTGTATCTTGAAAGAAATGAAGCCTTATGGCAATTGAGGACAAATGCAACTCAATGGCCAGGTTTAACTGAATCTTTCTCAATTACTTTTTTTTTAATTGAAAAGCTTTAGGTAGATAATAATTTTATATATTTTTTTAATTTCATGGGTGGTTCATATATATATATATATATATATATATATATATATATATATATATATATAGTTTTATGGTATGTGCAAATATAGTTTATTCATTTATATAATAGTATCTATGCATTTTAATATCTAATTATTTAATGGTGCTATAATCAGTTCTTTTAGAATTAATTAATATATTTATATAATCATATATGTATATTTATGAAGGTTTTTAGGTATAATATATAGTGAATTAGTTCATTTATTTCACATATATGGATACATATGGTTTATTGTATACATACAATATTTCTTAAATCTGACTCTGTCTTTCAAATGTATCTTGATATAACTTTAGATAACTCATCATTTTACTCATGGTTGAATGTATAGAGGGCATTGTATGTTTATATATTTTTATTTATGCTAGGTATGTATAATTTTAAACTTCCTGTTATAGGGTTTCACTCATTTATGAATTATTCATGAGTGCTGGGTCAGGGTTGGTCCATGGTATAATTCATGTGGTTTTAAAATGATGGTGTAATGAGGCATGCTCCATCTTGATAAAGTCTCCAAATCTGGAGACGAAAGTGCTTGATTTTTTTATTTTTTTTTATTTGAATAAAGTGTTTAAGTGTAACTATGCTGATTTTTGCAGTTTTGTGTGCTGTCACTCCATATCCAGATTACCAAGCCGATTGTGAAGTTTGGTTTGTTTTTTATTTGTTTTACAATTCATAAGATCAGTCAGGAAAATATAGTAAGGTTAATGAGATAAAGAGGATGGACCAAACACCACGAATAATAAAGATGCTTTAATTCATATAAAATCCAAAAAAGTAAGCGCTTTCGCGTGCCGCCAGTGCACGCTTCTTCAGACAAGTTTAAAACATAACAATGCATCATATCTTTATATATCTTGTAGCAGCAACTCTTAATTGATTAATTGATCCATTAAATGAACCATTGAGTTCTTAAAGTCAGATCATTTAGAATTGTGTGCCTTAAACAATAACACAATATTAAGTCAACGGAGTGTGCTTGAAGACACATATTATTTAACATCCATTGCATTAAAACAAAAAATCCCATTACTCACTATTATTTCTCTATAAAAATCACAATATTTACATTGGCTCAACAAATGCTGTGGAGTCTACATTCAAAAATGAAACTAAAATGTAGCGACTATGTAATATGCTCACTATGTTTCATTAAGTAGTCTACTTAGTATAGTTATATTTACTGTCTCAGTATAAAGAGACTAAATTCATAGCCAGGCAGAAAAGCGAACCACCATTTTGACTTGGTGTTTAAGACATTCGTACAGTGCTACTAACTAAGGTAATTATCTGCTGCATATAGTACCTAGGGGAATGAGGGTGCTATGCATGCCCTCGTACGGCAATAGCCACCCATTGTTATTAAAGAACTGGCAAAAGTTGAATATTGAACTTGGCTATAAGTACATACAATTGATCATTGATTACTTTCAACCTATTGAGAATGAACTAGCAATTAAAACGGAGTCTTTATTTAAGGACATAAGTAAAAGATTCAAAGGTGAAATGTTCATGAATAAAATTGATAGTCTCATTAACCAAGTCAGTGCCTATGGAGAACGTTTACAACTACTTAAACTACGCAAATTACAGAGAGATGTTCAAGATTTCTCCAACGGCCAAGTGTTTGTATGGCCGCGTTACAACCAGAGGGAAGGACAACAGCGAACTGAAGCGGTTGAAAGAGGGACCAGAGGACTGGTCAATGAGAATGATGAACCAGTTTCATTGTCAGACTCAGTGATGTCCGGTGATGTCAACACGGCCAGTGCGCTGAATAGTTTGCGAACTGCCATAGATGACAGCACACCACCACCCAATCAACAAGCGTTGATCAACCAACGTGGGCCGGGAGCAAAACCGAAACTACAGCAATCGAACCTAGACTCTTTTTTACCTTTACCTGTGCGCCAACGGAGAGAGTCCAGAGGGAGGTCGACAAGTCATGGAAGGCGGAAAAGACATACATCAGGAGAACCGACGAGCAAAAGGGGACGAAGAAAAGACTAAATGACTTGGTCTTTAATTTGTCGGATAGAAGCCTAACTCAAACGGACTATCAGCTACTAAACAGAGGACTGAGCTTCATTCCAGCTCAAGTTAGTAATGTTTCCACTCTACTAACTGAACTGCGTTATTTTACTCGTAATATAGCCTTGGCTTTGTTCTTTAAACAATCCAATCAGAGCAGCAATGTTTTGAGTGAGGGAGTGAGTGTTTTTGAATGTTATAAAAAGAAAAGCACCTTTTCACCTGTCTTACATCCGTATATTGAATGTTTCCTTAAAGTCTGCGAAAATGATTTATACAAACACTATGACAGTCTTGACAAAGGCGCAAAGATGCTTTTTCACAATATTTCTAAGGAAGAAAGACTAGCAATGAATGCTCTATCTAATGATAGAACGGTGACAATCAGACCTGCAGATAAGGGAGGGGGGATTGTTATTCTTAACAAAACAGATTACATTGAATATATGGTCACGCTTTTGAATGATGATCTTACATATAAGGAAATAGACAAGAAGACAGTGGATAAGTTAATATACGAAGTACATCATGATCTTTATGACATGATGGTAACCAGGCAAATTAGCTATGAATTCTACTTGTTTTTGCTTATTGAACACCCGCTGATACCCTGCATTAAGGGGCTCCCCAAAATGCACAAGGGTTTAACACCTCCACCCTTACGTCCCATTGTTGCAGGACACCAGTGGGTCACAGAAAATATGTCAATATTTGTTGAAAAAAAGTTAAAACCCATAGTAAATAAAATTAGTACTATCCTAAAAGACTCATATCAATTGATTGATCATCTTAATAACATACAGGACAAGGTCTCAGAGAAACATTTACTTGTCACATTAGACGTCAAGAGTCTTTTTACGGCGATACCTAATGTATATGGCCTAGAGGCCATAAGACACGTACTAAATGTTTTTAGGATCTATAATAATAGTGAGCAAATTCTATTAAATGCTTTATTAGAGATAGTGCTTACAAAGAACGCTATGATGTTTAACAACTCTTACTATATACAACAGTGGGGGGTGGCCATGGGCACCCCCTGCGCTAATTCTTATGCTAACCTGGTTGTATATAAATGGGAGACCACATGTTTATTTTCACACATGGCATACCATAAAGTAGTGGCGTACTTTAGGTTTGTGGATGACATACTGTTGATTTGGGATGGAACCCCTGAAGAGCTTGAAGCCTTCATTAAAGATCTAGAAAAAACTACAGACTTCCTTAGATTTTCTATAGAATATTCATACTCAAATGTTAATTTCCTAGACCTGAACATCAAGAAAGAAAAAGCAGGTAGGATAGTTACATCTCTCTATAGAAAAGAGTGTTGGAAGAATACACTATTGGTACACAACAGTATGCATCCTAGATTTATTTTTTCTAATATAATTAAAGGGCAGTTCACTAGGATAAACAGGATATGCCAAGACAAAAATGAACGTATTACTGAATTTGACAAACTTGAATCCCTTTTTTTAGATAGAGGGTACAATCAGGATGATGTAGCATATGTAAAAGAAAGATTTGTTAATGATGATTATTATAAACCTAGGGTTATGCATCAGTACAACAATGGCAATAGACAGTCTGAATTTCAAGAACACAAACAAGTAAGATGCATTATCAGTTACACTAGTGACAATAAATATATTACTGACATTATCAGCAAAAATTGGTCAATACTAACCACTAACGATGAAATAAAGAGATTAATAGGAAGTAGAGCATCATTTACCTATAAAAATATGCTTAATTTAAAAAGAATTATATGTAATGAAAGGCTTAACGATACTATTACCAATAACGCCACTAGGGGCACTGTTCCATGTGGAGGATGCACCTCCTGTAAATGGGTATCTATTGATACCATATTCTTACATCCTGAGTTAGCACTAGAGGTTGCTACTAATTGTTCAGCCAACTGCAATGACACTAATGTTGTCTATTTAGCTACTTGTGTGTCATGCCCAGCTTTTTATGTGGGCATGACAACCAGGAGGCTCAGGGACAGGATACAAGAACATTTGTATGCAATAAAGAAGAAAGATCTTAAGAATGCACTATTTAAACATGTCTCTGAATATCCAGACCATACCTTTGTCTTTAGAGTATTACAAAAAAGAGTGCCTAATATAAGAAAAGGAGACAATTTTAACGAATTAGAGAGTTTAGAGTTGGACTGGATATTCAGAATCAGAGCACATAAGTACCCTGGCCTCAATAGCTATGTCAGTATTAGATCACATCTAAAGAAAAGGAAATATCACTGATATGTGACCTTTAGTGTATTCTAAGAATCCCTGGTTAGATGGCGAGCTAACATCAGGATGCCTATTCATATATAAAAACTCTATGTTTATACTTTCTTTAAAAGCTCTATGTATATAATTTTATCTAGAACCACATGTTTTATATGACATATGTTAAGTGATCTATAACTTAACTATATGCACTGCCTTCCTGATATAGTATTATTATGAACATCTTTGAAAGGCTGCCTTATATAGATTTTACGTATAGATTTTTTACCCTATACACTTTACTACAGGCCTCTTAAGTAACCGTGTTTTGTATTCCTTACATGAATTTCTTGTATACATGGGATCAGATGTAAGTATCAGTCAAGAGTGGAACTGGTATTGGTGTGTTTATTCAGATGGGTCGGAGTATTGATTATTTTAGTAAAGCCATAAACGTTTATGCTGTACTTGAGAAGGTCTTTGTATGTTGTGTTCCAATCAATATTAACATCTCTCAGTATTAAAGTTTCATAGGTAATGGCGATATTATGCTCTATGCATGGAACTAATTGCTGTGCATGCTATTCTATGCTATAAATGGAACTAATTGCTACCCTGGAAGGGTGGAGTCTTTGAAATGGTTTTATAGCTTCCAGATGCTATAACACATCTTAATAATGATTCTAGTACAGGGGGTAGTGTTGGAACCAAAAGTCAAGTGGCCAAATGTATGTGATGTCATTCTGTAATCCAGTACTGAAATGATGTTTTAATACTAGGTGAGACTGAAGTCTCAGGGCAGTCTGTTTGTGAAACCTAACAAGAAAGAATCCAAACCCTAGCTAGCAGCAAAGGCAAACACGTACTACTAAGAATGCCAGTACTCACTTTTAAAATATAAAAATCTTATTTATTGTGCACAACTGTAAGCGCTTTCACTGTTCGCTTCATCAGACCATTTAAAACACAAAACATGGAAAGGGGTTTCTTCCAGGCTATTCTAAATACTGGAGATACACATTTTTTTAATGATATGAATGTCTATGTTGAACCGTATAATACTTCTGAAAATATTTCTGGTACCCTCAATGGGGATGTTGTGATATCAGATAAGGACTGTTTCAACTAATGATAATTTCAGTTCAGCCTTCATTACTAACTATAATTTAGCAAGTAAAGAAATTACTTGGATTCTGTTTAAGAATTGGGTAATTTTATTATCACGTAATGAAATTAGACAATGTGTAGGTGAGAAACCTGTTGTGGACTAGGGGAAAGGCCAATCTTTGATGAATATCTTTGAAGGCAGTAGTCAGGCACAAACTGTGGGTTGTATGAAAAAATGTGGGTTATGCAACTACTGTGAATATATAATGGAAGGGTCAAATTTTAAAATTAATGGGATAAAGGTTGTTTTAAGGAAGAAATGTAGTTTTTATACTGAAAAGGTTGTTTGCTGTGCCTTTTGTTGCAAATGTTCTTGCTTTTATATTGGAAAGACAGAGAGGAAATTAAAAAATCGTATATATGAACATCTTAGAGATATCAAATTAAAAAAAGATATGAATGCTTTAGCAAAACATTGTAATGAATGGCCTGGACATACCATTAAATTCACTGTTATTGATCCTTTGCAGTTAGACCCAAGAGGTGGACCATGGCCATTGTATCTTGAAAGAAATGAAGCCTTATGGCAATTGAGGACAAATGCAACTCAATGGCCAGGTTTAACTGAATCTTTCTCAATTACTTGTTTTTTTTTAAATGAAAAGCTTTAGGTAGATAATAATTTTATATATTGTTTTAATTTCATGGGTGGTTCATATATATATATATATATATATATATAGTTTTATGGTATGTGCAAATATAGTTTATTCATTTATATAATAGTATCTATGTATTTTAATATCTAATTATTTAGTGGCACTATAATCAGTTCTTTTAGAATTAATTAATATATTTATATAATCATATATGTATATTTATGAAGGTTTTTAGATATAATATATAGTGAATTAGTTCATTTATTTCACATATATGGATACATATGGTTTATTGTATACATACAATATTTCTTAAATCTGACTCTGTCTTTCAAATGTATCTTTATATAACTTTAGATAACTCATCATTTTACTCATGGGTGAATGTATAGAGGGCATTGTATGTTTATATATTTTTATTTATGCTAGGTATGTATAATTTTAAACTTCCTGTTATAGGGTTTCACTCATTTATGAATTATTCATGAGTGCTGGGTCAGGGTTGGTCCATGATATAATTCATGTGGTTTTAAAATGATGGTGTAACGAGGCATGCTCCATCTTGATAAAGTCTCCAAATCTGGAGACGAAAGTGCTTGATTTTTTTATTTTTTTTTATTTGAATAAAGTGTTTAAGTGTAACTATGCTGATTTTGGCAGTTTTGTGTGCTGTCACTCCATATCCAGATTACCAAGCCGATTGTGAAGTTTGGTTTCTTTTTTATTTGTTTTACAATTCATAAGATCAGTCAGGAAAATATAGTGAGGTTAGTTAAGTTTTGTTTTTCTGTATCTGCGTGAGTCTATCCATCTGTGTTATTTTTAACATTTCCTGTGAATGAAACTCTGGTGTTTATTGTAAATGGATATTTAGTATTTTCATGTTCTTTTATTATTAAATATATTTAAACTTTTCATTTTAGCTGGTCATTTAGCAAATATTTTAACCTGTGAGCATACCTATATTTATTTGGTAACACTGTGGCCACTTCTGGAAGCCTTGCTGCATTGGTCAAACACTATTGTTTGTATTAGTATTAATTTTACTCAGTTTAATTGGGTACCCTTGTAAAAGCCTTAGAGTAGCTGGCTTTGGAGTATTCTTGTGGCAGTATCTACCTTAAAGTCTGGGCAGAAGGGGTATAGCTGGTAAATCTGTGCTAGCCTTTCTCAGGTGTGTTTGTGTGTGTGTGTGTGTGTGTGTGTGTGTGTGTGTGTGTGTGTGTGTGTGTGTGTGTGTGTGTTTGTGTGTGTGTGTGTCAGCTACTTGTATCAGGGACACAGAGCACTGGTTTCACAAAGAGGGTGGTGGAGGACTTGGCTTGGAACACTCAGTTGCCTATCTTTGTTCCAAGTGAACATCCCTAACTGGTGTTAGTGATGAGAATTGAGGCTCCTTGATTACTGGCCTATAGCAGAAATGTCACACCATGGGCAAGGGCAAATATGGTGCATATTACCTACCTTGATCTGGCAAAGGCATCTGACACAATACCTCCATCAGGTATTATAGACAAACTCACAAATTTAGGCATAAATCCCTATGTCACCCGATTGATAGCTAATTGGCTCACATATAGGACAGATGAAATTAGGGTGGGGGAATCCACCTACACCAAGAGGCCTGTTACTAGTGGTGTCCCTCATGGTTCGGTACTGGGACCTTTCCTGTTTAGAATATACTTATATGATGGGAAGGAAAATGTAGAGGGCCTTTGGCTGACCAAACTTGCTGAGGACTACAAGCTGGGTGCAATCACTAAATCCCTCAAAGATGTAGATATCCTTCAGGAAAGTCTGACACAGACAAATAACTGGTGCTAGAACCATGGCCTAAAACTCAATGCAGAAAAATTCATAATTATAAGCTTTGAGAAGATGGCCACCCCTGCAAAGTACAACACTGATAACGCTGTCATAAGAGTAGACCCAGTGGTAAGGGACCTGGGAACTCAGGTTGACAGTAACCTAAACTTTAATTACTATGTACCCATGGTATTGAGGATATCTTTCTACATGAAGTAACTTATAAGTGAACGCATGGCATCCAGATATAAGGTGATCATAGCTTCACAGTACTCAGCTCTCATGAGACCAATAATCGAGTACAGTGCACCCTTCAGCATGTACCTGAACAG
Organism: Protopterus annectens; assembly: GCF_019279795.1. NCBI lineage: Eukaryota > Metazoa > Chordata > Ceratodontiformes > Protopteridae > Protopterus > Protopterus annectens. The sequence goes on along the minus strand of NC_056726.1, from coordinate 976,821,204 downwards.
GCATGCCACAGAGGTTCCTCACTAAAAGAATACGTGATATAAATAATATTTCCTATGTAGGCCACCTCAAAGCCCTGCCCTTGTACTTAGTTGCCTACTGACAATTGAGGGGGTGATCTATGCCTAACCTACAAGACATTCTCTGATCTAGCCCTGATAGATTTGCTACACATTCCCAAAACAAACAACACTAGAATTACCCAATCTAAGGATCTAAACTTTGTCTGTGACATAAAAAAACACATTGGAGGGACAAGTATGTGTCGCAGAGATTATCCCTTCTTTGAACAGATTTCCAATTCATGTAAAACGGAGCTCTTCCCTAAGCCTATTCAAATGCAGTTTTGACTAGTGGATGGAAATCGCAAATTCATCCTTTGCTTCTCTCCTGTGAACCTTATGGACAGGGGGCAGTTTGTAGATGCTCTAAGGCACAGGCATATAACAAAGTTGTTCTAGCTTTTGAGATATTAATAACTGGGAAAATTTGGGCATTAATGCCTAGGCTTAAAAAGGCTCTAGGGACATTAGCCTAATACAACGAACCAGATAGATTGCAATGGGACCAGACAAACCCAAGAATACCCGCGGTAGTGGTGTGCTGCGGTAGCGTTGTCGCCTCACAGTTAGACGTTGCCCATTCGATTTTCAGTTAGAGCGTCTTCTGTGTAGTGACATGCGTGAATGGGTGTTCCTTCATTGAAGGTTGTGCATTAGGCCCGGCAAGCCAGTACATAAAACTCTACTGCCAATCATTAGCAGACTGGAGTTCCACTGTGGTGACCCCTAACCGGGAAAAGCCGAAAGACACAAACAAACAAACAATATTTAAATATATAAATATATATCTGGGATCCCTACTAAATTTTGAAATTCCACAATCCGGAGACTCTGAATCCCGAGGACCAGAATCTCGAGAATGCAGAATTTCTAAGATTAAAAAAAAAACAAAAGTAAACAAAAAGCAAGATTGTGCAACATATATGCAGGGGGGCAAGCCCCACCCATCACGTGGGGGGCTGTGCCTCCCGCAAACCTTGCAACTTAAATATACCAACTCTGAGATCGCACTACAGTGGAGTGATCGGCAAAGTTTCCATTCCAAGAAAATAGGCAAACAAAACAAACTACTCAAAAGTCCAAAAACCAAAGAATGGCAAACAAAAGGCAGAGGACAAAGTAAATTTACTCTGTAAATTTTTACTAAAAAAATACACGATAAACATGAAGCGCTTTTCATCTTGTTAAATATAAAGACTTCTTCAGATGGAAGTAAAACCTGTCTTAAAACATTTTAAATAGATGAATACATTGTCATGTGATCCCAACCCACCTGGTGAAATCCAATTAAGGATCTATGCATGTTTTACACTTAAAGACATCAGTCCTATTTTACACTTTAGTGCCATTGTTTCTTTCAACAATGAAGAATACATCCTACCCACCCCATTTATTGTACCAAACAATGACTAGTACATTCCCTTTGAGCAACAATTACTATCAAGGACAAAAAAGAAGTAGAAAAAATGAAAACAATATAAGGAAAATAAAATAACATTCTCATTCTAAGTGGAAAACAAGTAGTCTATGTTACAATAAGAAATCATGCTATTTACAATAAAACAACCAAGAACAACTTTAACTTGAAGTATGCACCAGATAAGTGATGACCTTATCACTCCCAGCACTTGGTCACAACTCATATGTGGTTAATACTCCAGTCATCTCTGCAAAGTTTTAAGTTTTAAAATACTAGAAATCGTACATGTTTCATTCAGTCCTGGGAAATTGTATGCGTTCGTCAAAATCTGCCAATATAACTCTCTTGCTTCTAATAGTAATGTACAAGGACCCCCTCTTGTGTCCTTGGGTATTCGGTCAATCACCATGTATCCAAAATTGTGTGTGTTGTGTTCGTTTATTTGGCTAGTGCATTGTCCAGTTTACTTTTTCCTATGGCATACTGATGTTCATAAATGCGTTCCTTGAACTTAAGTTCAGTTTTGCCACTGTAGTAAACTGGACAAACCTTGTATCTAGCCAAATAAATGATCATCCGAGAATTACAGTCAAACCTGTAGTTGACTTTGTATCTGATGTTTCTTATAGTAAACTTGTTTGTTGTATCCACCAATTTACACTGTGAATGCATGCCACTCCTAAACATACCTACATTTCTTGACCCTTCTCTCATTTTGTTTTCCAGCTTTTCAAATTTGATCCTTTACGGAAAACAACTCTAGGGTGCGGGCCTAAAATTTCACCAAGTGATGGATTGCTGTTTATTAACTCCCAGTTCTTCTTTACTATACTCATAAAAACTGTGTGTTTCACATGAAAATGTGGTGACCAGGCTCAAATGAAAGTTAGTTTTATTTGTTGTAGTAGGTGCAGCTGATTCCCTAACCTCCATGTTGTTCTGTTCCTCAGAAGAATTACCTGGTAATTGTAATAACGGCTGGTATAATCCTATGTCTCTTTTATAGGTAACTTCATGTATGAGATCATCGACTAAGTTGTCTGGATATCCCCTACTTGTGAACATACTTTTCAGAAGTTGACATTCGACCCTAAAATCACAAATCTCTGTGACTATCTTTGCTGCCCTTACCAGCTGACCTTTAATCACTGCACGTTTTTGGTGAAAGGGGTTACTACTAGAAAAATGCAGAAAGGAGTTAGAGTACGTCTCCTTTCTAAATAAGGTGGCTGTATAACCTTTTTTCTGTCTATCCTTTCTGAGCAGTACATCCAGGTACGATATTACATTACTGTCATATTGGTGTGTGAATTTCAAAAACTCGGTTGTACTGTTGAAATATGACACAAGGTCGTGGGCTGCAACATGGTCACCTCTGATTATGATGAAGATATCATCCAAAAATCTACAATAAAAGTGAATATGTTGTTTGATATCAACATTTGTTTGGATGAGGTCATTTTCCCATTTCGCCATAACCAAGTTGACGAAACTGCCGCCACAGGGAGACCCCATGGTGACACCTACCTTTTGGAGGTAATATTCTTTTCCAAACATTAGGTAGTTGTTAGACAAAATGATGTACAGTAGTTCACCTATTAATGAGATTTCTGAATCAGTTGCTCCCCCCTGTTTTAGAAACAACATTACCCACTCAATACCTGTTTGTTGTGGAATTGAGGTGTACAGGTCCTTCACATCGACTGTCAGGAACCCATACTTTTCCTCGAAACCTAAGTTGTTAATTTGTTCCAAGAAGGACCATGAGTCCTTACAAATACATAGAACTCTGTCCACATATTTTTTGAGTATGTGGTCGACGACTTTGGCACAACCATACATAATGGAATTACGTCCATCGACTAGGGGCCTCATTGGTGGGTTCATAATATCTTTATGTATTTTCGGGATGCCAAATAATAAAGGTGTCTTTGGACTGGGAATTGTCATGAAATTGTAGACCTGTGTGTCAATTCTACTGTCAATAAACAATTCCTCAATGTGTCCTCTGATTCTGTTAGAGGCAATGTTTACTTCATTCGAGGATGCATGTTGGTATGTTGTGCTATCTAACACATTATGCATCCTTTTCTCATAGTCCCAACTGTCCATGATGACCAAACCCCCACCCTTGTCAGGTTTCATACACCTGACTTTACAAGAACGTGTCATAGCCAAGGCCTCCTTTTCTTCCTTACTCATGTTATACTGTGGTTTACTGTGCCCCCTATCCTGTACAAGTGAACGAATGTCTAACTCACAAACACCCTCAAATAAAGTGAGTACTGGATGTAATGGTGGGTTAAACGCACTTGCTATTATAAATTTTGTTTCCAACTGCAGAGTGTCATTGTTGAACATAAGCTTAAAGTTGGCTTTACGCACAAAACATTTAATGTCAATGATGGCCTGTGCCACATTTAGATGTATTGTTGGAACAAATGTACTTCCCTTAGCAAATAAGTCTATCAAAACTTTGTTGATTGTTACAGATGAAAAATTATACACTTTAAAGTTACCTGTTTGATTTTGTAGGATTTTACACAACGGATACTGATTCTCCAAGACTTCTCCTCCTTCTACGTTTTGTTCTTCGGTGGGTATCTCTTGGATTGTTCTTGCTTCTTCTGATATGTGTTGTGCCAGACATTCTGGCCCCTACAAAAATTTCCAGCATTATTGTCAGTCTGGTAATCATTTCTGTTGTTGCTGGAATTATTTCTTTAGGCACCTTACTCCTTGTGACCACAGGTGACCAAATGTTACTCAGGTCACTACTACTGGCAGTCTGTTGGTTGTCTTTTAGGACTGATGGTTCAAGTTCACAGTGTTGTTCATCTCAGTTGTTGTCACTCCTAACGTTAGTATCCTTCCGGTTTTGTGTATTGGGTGGGTCAGGGTAAGCTGTCCCATTCCGCTAAGCTAAGATGTCCCAGTTTAACTTTTTATGTTTAATAGCTTTTGATTTCTCAATGAGTTGGTCTATACTGCTAAAACACCTTTTATATTCAAACTGATATCTAATAAAATCCTTGTGTTTACAAATTTCTTCATTTAGAGACATGATTTCAGGGGCTAAACTCTCTATTTGTTGACAATAATTCTTCTTCATGATGTTTAGCATCACAAGCCCCTGTTGGTTGAAATGCTCAACCAATTCCGTATAAAATGCAGAGTTTTTTCCAACCCATTCGGGTACTGCCAACTCATGAGACCTTTAGGGACAATCTCATGTTTTAAACATTCATTAAAATAAGAAACGTCAAGCTGGAGTTTCTTACTTTTAAAAAGCTTATGGTCAAGTTCTTTAAGTTTAGAGATAATATCCAGTATTGTTGTTACCTTGTGTCGGTTCACTACTGTGCTCGCTGTCACCATCCTGCATGAACAAAATGTTGACATTGAGCTAGATGGATGCCCAATACTGTCACTGGCTCCGATGCATTAGTAAGCCCCATAGATGCTGACGCCTGATTACGGTTAATTACCACTGGCTCCTGGCTCCAAGTTCCTTGACCCTTAGGTAAATTGCTGGAAGAAACATTGGAGTATAACAGATTATGAGCACCAGAACCAATTGAATTACCGCTATTAACAACTAAACTTTCTTGACGTTGCTGGTCTAATGAATCCAGTCGAGCTGACGTGTTCAAGTCATTGAGTTAGCACTTGCAGCAATACTGAAAGTTCACTGTATTGCTGAGGTGTCAGGGATAAAAGTAGCAGACTGCTACTACCACTGCCCTCACTAATGTTTGCCATTGAAAACACAAAAAACTCCAAGAAAATAGACAAACAAAACAAACTACTCAAAAGTCCAAAAAACAAAGAATGGCAAACAAAAGGCAGAGGACAAAGTAAATTCACTCTGTAAACTTTTACTAAAAAAATACATGGTAAACATGAAGCACTTTTCATCTTGTTAAATACAAAGACTTCTTCAGATGCAAGTAAACCTGTTTTAAAACATTTCAAATAGATGAATACATTGTCATGTGATCCCAACCCACCTAGTGAAATCCAATTAAGGATCTATGCATGTTTCACACTTAAAGACATCAGTCCTATTTTACACTTTATTGCCATTGCTTCTTTCAACAATGAAGAATACAAGATACCCACCCCACTTATTGCACCATACAGTGACTAGTACGTTCCCTTTGAGCAACAATTACTATCAAGGACATAAAGGAAGTAGAAAAAATGAAAACAATACAAGGAAAATAAAATAACATTCTCATTCTAAGTGGAAAACAAGTTTCCATTCTGCTCTACACGACACTATTTTGCCGTTCACTCCACTGTAGTGTGATCTCGGAGTTGGTATATTTAAGTTGCAGGGGGTGTGGGGGGTGCAGGAAGGCTTGCCTCCCTGCATATACATTAGAACATGTTTTTTTTTTTTTTTATGTTCGAGATTCCTCAATCTTGAGATTCTGGTCCTCGGGATTCAGAGTCTCGGGATTGTGGAATTTTGAGATTTATCAGTGATTCTATATATACATATATATATATATATATATATATATATATATATATATAGAGCTATATGTGTATGTGTGTGTGTGTGTGTGTGTGTGTGTGTGTGTGTGTGTGTGTGTGTCTCTCTCTCTCTCTCTCTATTTGTGTGTATGGTGTGTATGTATATATATATATATATATATAAAATATATATATATATATATATATATATATATATATATATATATATAAATATATATATATATATATATATACATATATATATATATATATATATATATATATATATAGATAGATAGATAGATATATATATATATATATATATATAGATATATATATATATATATATATATATATATATATATATATATGGGTCTACCTTATTTTGTCAAATGCCAATGTCATTGAACGTCACTTCGCTGACACTTCCAATATCGAAGCTGCACTTCATAGACTCATTGGAACTATGAAGACTTGCAACTGGTGGTGTGGAGTGTTCAATTTTGCCCTTTTCCCAACTGCAGTGCAATCTCAGAGTTGGCATATTTAGTTAAGTTGGGTGCAGCCCCCCCCCCCCAACTGGGTGGGTTAGGGATGGTGTGGTTTAGGTTTGGCTAAGTGGTAACTTACCATGGGGAAGTCTTCATACTTCCGGTGAGTTGATGAAGTGCGGCTTCGATATTGCCAGCATCGATGAATTGACATTCGATGTTTTGGCATTTCGACAAAATAAGGTAAATCCTATGTATCAAAAGGTTTAGGAATAGGATTTACCAACATGTTTATGATATTCAGAAATGTAATGAAACAAATGTATTATTTATTTATTTATTTTACATTTGTTAACCGGGCTAGTCCAACTGGATGAATATCCATTTTCAGTAGAGGCCCAGGGAAATAAGCTCCAATTTCTACAATTTGTTAATACTAACTTAAACATCTAAGCATAACATTGACAAAAATAAGAGAAATCTAAGGACATTTTTAACATTATTCCAACCTTGATAAGTAGAAAGCAAGGAAAAAAAAAGAGAAAGAGAAAAAAGAAGAACTAGGAGTTATAATATTATAAAAAAGACCCTTGTTCATATATTGTGAGGAAAAAATAGCAGCAAGAGTAGACTTTGAGAAATCTAATTATCTAATAAAATTCGAAAGACTGTGTTTATTAAGGATTTAACCAACATAGAAGTCTGAAGCTGAAAGATAAAAGAAAAAAAGTGGGTATAACATAAATAGCTTAAGGCAGAAGTTAGTCAGGATTACAACTAGGGCAAAGCCAGTGTTGTTTTAGGTATATTTTAAGTTTTGGTTTGAAGTTAGAGAGGAAATAGAGGTGAGATCAGGAGGAAGAAGGTTCCATTTTTTCCCAACTACATTAGAGAAGAGAGCATCGCCTGCTCTGGTGTTGGATTTGCTGGAGGAGATGAGTTGTTTATTTGAGGAGCGCAGGGAGTTAAGATTCAGGTAGGGAGTAATAAGGGTAGATAGACTTGGGATCTTCTTTGGTTGGTTAAGTATTTTGTGGGCCAATGTAATTTGGTTAAACTCAAGTAGATTTTGAAATTCAAGCCAGCCTAGTTGAGATAGATTCTGGCAATGGTGTGTTCTAAATGGTTGTCCAGTGGCAAATCTAGCAATGCTATTATAAGATTTAACCAGTTTAGAGAGACTGCTTTTTGAAAGGTGAGTATAGATAGTAGAAGCATATAGAAGTGAGGAGATAAGGTGGGAGTGGGCGATACTTGTTTTAGCTAAAGGAGTGAGGAATGGCTTAATTCTGTAGGGGGCACCCATTTTTTTGTTGACTATATTTACAGTATTGTTGATATGCTCATTGAAAGTAAGGTGATTGTCAATAGTAACCCCTAATAGTTTTGTTGTTAAGTTAGGTTGTATGTGAGTACCATTTTTTGATAGGACAGTGAAATCAGTAAGGGTGTGCTTTTGGGTTGGTGAAAATAGTAGGAGCTTCGTTTTTTTGGGGTTAAGTAGAAGACAGCATTGAAGAAAACAAGACTCAACTTTATTAAATGCTTCTTGTGTTTTTAGTAAAAGTTTAGATGAGGTCTTAGCTGAGCATAAAATTGTCGAGTCATCAGCATATTGTAAACATGTAGTTTGCAGGATAGCTAAGTGTAAGTCATTAATGAAAATTGAGAAGAAGAGTGGACCTAAAATAGAGCCCTGAGGGACTCCTTGGGTGACAGGCAGTAGGGAGGATAGTTGATTATCCCATAGGACTGCTTGCTGTTGGTTAGTAAGATAGGCTCTGAACCAGTTTATAGCCTGAGTATCGAATGAGAGGTGTGTAACAATGTTCATTAATAGCTGGTGATTAACCATATCGAAAGCTTTAGACAGGTCTATAAAGAGAGCTGATGTGAGGATGTTGTTGTTTCTGTTTTGGTTAATGGAGTTGCAGAAAGACAGTAGGGCAGTTGTAGTACTGTGGTGTGGCCTGAAACCATGTTGGCAATCAGCTAGCAAATTGTATTGAGTTAGATGGTTAAGTAATTGCTTTTGAATGCATTTTTCCATTATTTTTGCCAATGGGGATAATAGAGCTATCGGGCAATAGTTAGAGTGGTCATTAGAGTTCCCTCCTTTATGGAGTGGAATGATGTGAGAGATTTTCCAGATGGTAGGGATTTCTCCCTCAGCAATAGTTCTGTTAATGAGGATGGAAATTGGGTAGGCTATAGCTTTGGCAGCTGTCTGCAAATATTCTGCTGGTAACTGGTCTGCTGATGGATTGCAAGGTTTAAGTTTTTGGATAAGTCTACAGATATCTCGAGTGGGGACAGGTTGTAATTGAAATATAGGGGCTAAGGTCTTGTTTGTGTTTGGAGGGAATGTAATATCAGGAGAAAGTTGGTTAGCTAGTGCTTGTATAGTTTCTGTGAAGTAGGTATTAAAGGCATTTGCTGCTTGTCTAGGATTTTCTCTTTGACTGCCTGTAGGGTTTGGAGTTTTGGTTTGACCTGGGTGAAGTAGTCTGTTGATACTTGCCCAAAATTTTTGTGGGTTATTTTGGTATTTGGTTTGAGTGTTCATGTAGAATTGTTTCTTGTCTAAGAGAATAGCTAGTTTTGTTCTATTTCTCAACTGTTTATAAGTGAGGTGATCTGAAGTACTTTTAGTAGTTCTCCATTTGGCCCAAGCTTTGTTTCAGAGGAGCATGTTTTGTCTGGTGTTTTTGGACAGCCAAGGGGCAGGTTTGGCTCTAATTCTTATGTTCCACTTTGGAGCGTGGTGGTCAAGGATTGCTAGAAATTTGCCCTGGCAAAACATATTTTGAAGTATCCTACCCATAGCTATTTATTTCAATAGATCAGGCTGATTTGGGACCCAGAGGTGGGCCTGTTGATCTTTACCTGGAATATAAAGCGTTAAGTTGGCATTTAAAATGCAATGCCACACATTATCTGGGTATCAGTGAGGTGGCTTCCATTTCTAGTGTCCTAAAATTGAAACCTGATTTTTTTCTATAGAATTTTTCTACAGATAATTTTTATAGATTTTTTGGCATCCGAAAGGATGTCCTTGACAGGACATCATTTTTTTAATTTTTTATTTTTAATTTATGATTTTTTTCATCACGGATGTAATATATTGATGTGGTATGAGAGGAGTTTGTTGAGCTATTAAATAAACATATTTATATGTTTTGTTCAATGTAATTAGGTAATTTAGGTAGGGCATGGTTTGAAATATTTAAGAGAGAAACATCGGTTTTAATGCAGTGTGCTATGTAAGGGATTTGTCTTTAAACTATCATTAGATGTCTTTAAATGATTTTAATTAAGGTCAGGTGGTTTTGGTAACAGTACTTAAAAATGTGATTTGATAGATTTTCAGTTTGTTCTGATGAAGTCAAACTTGATCACTGATGAAAGTGCTTAACTTATTAATAAACGGCACCTTTTGTGTTCCTTAGTCCTTTTTTTTTTTTTTTTCAATACTGACAGTGCAGTGCAGCATAAGGAGGTGCTGCCCTCCTGACTGTGCCATCCTTTGGATGAGACATTAAACCAAGGCCCCATTTGCCTGAGCTGGTGGTAGCTCAGGTGGATGTTAAAAGTTTCACGGCATCAATCAAAAAAGAGTAGAGAAAGTTCCCTGATGCCATGGCACCACCTCGGGTCTTCCCTGACAAGAGGTCACAATCCTAGTGGGACTAACTTGGTCAACAAAGGGCAAATAAAAAATAAAAAAAAATGCATTCACACACTCACACACACACACACACACACACACACACACACACACACACACACATATGTATATATATATATATATATATATATATATATATATATATATATATATATATATATGGGTCTACTGTATAAGACTGAAAATTCACTTGTTCAAAAACGAACAGTAGACCCTCGGTTACGCGAAACTGCACTTAAGCAAAAGTGCACTTCCCAAAGCATGGTTCAACGAACCGCTCAGGGGAACTGAAGTGCCAAGGCACACTACAGTGGGGAACAAGGAATTTACCTGTTCCTCACTGTAGTGCAATCTCAGAGTTGGTATATTTAAGTAGGGGGGGGGGACACCCACACTCAATGTAATGTTATAAAGTATTTTCTTTTTTTTTTCATCTTTTTACCGGTTCATTGAAAAGAGTTTTGCGAAAGAGCACTTTCAAATAAGTGCACTTCCTCATAACTGAACGGTTTACTGCTCTTTTTCGAATATGTGGTATTCGATTAAAAGCAGTAGAAACATATATATATATATATATATATATATATATATATATATATATATATATAGAGCTAGATCTAATATCTATATATATATATATATATATATATATATATATATATATATATATATATATATATATATATATATATATATATATATATATATATATATATATATATATATATATATATATATATATATATGGATCTACTTTAAATTCTCAAAAAGCCAAATTGTTGAGTTGCAAAATGGCAAGACGGAAACATCAAAAGTTTGCATTCATGAACATCCAGATCATCATAAGTTTTCACCGTGAAAGGAGTCAGTTGGCCAGTGTGATGAACTTTACTCTTTTCTCTACTATAGTGTGATGTCAGAGTGGGTATATTTAGTTATGGGGGTGCGGGAGGCAAAGCCCCCCAGTTGAGTGGGTTTTATTTGCTTTGGTTTGTTTTTCTAAGTTTTGTTGGCTGATTGTTTACTTATCACGGAAAAATTTGTGATAATCTGGATATTCGTGAATATAAACTTTCGTCATTTCCGTCTTGCCATTTTGCAACCTGACGTTATGGTAATTCATTGTTTTGACATCCATCTATATATATATATATATATATATATATATATATATATATATATATATATATATATATATATATATATAGACATAGATATAGATAATATGCACACACATATGCATGTATACACACATATATGGCATATATCTATCTATCTATATATATATATATATATATATATATATATATATATATATATATATATATATAAACATTGTTTTAACAAAATATAATCTCAAATAATAGTAATTAATAAAAATCAACTATTGCATATTCCTGTAATATTGTAAAAATATGATCTAATAATCTTTATATTGGTTATTTTACTTATGTCTTTATAACTTAGTTTTCCTTTATGTCGGCATAAACTCAGGTAGCATCTTTAGTAGGAACGTGAGCTATTACTAAAATATGTTGATTCTTTGAGGAAAAACCTTAAAAACATTTAAAATGTTCACTTTATGTCCATTAAAAAATTCAACAGAGTGTTTTAATCAGGAGGATAGCAACAGGTAACAGAAGCTGTTGCTTAGTGTATTGAGGTTAATGAAATTTTAGTATTGCTGTATGCAAGATGAATGTTTTATGAAATCCGACATCTGCAGAGTGTGTGTGTGTGTGTGTGTGTGTGTGTGTGTGTGTGTGTGTGTGTGTGTGTGTGTGTGTGTGCGCGCGCGTGTTTGAGTGTAGCTGGTACCTCATAACATATACATCAGTCTCAAATGATAAGCTGAGGGCACTCACACATTTTCACAGTACACACTCACAGTTTCATTATGGTTCAAATTCAGAAAATCATAATATTGACAAAAGTACAAGGAAATGCATGTAGGATATAGACAGTTGACAGAGAAAAGTGAGTTAAGCTACAGCACTAGAATAACGAAACGGTTTCACCTGTGTCCCTCTTTGACAGGGCAGCTGGTGCTGATCTTAGATTTACATGCAGACACAGACTATATATCTTGGTCCATAAGGGAACAAGGGTATAACATGCCTAGGCTTGTAGAGGCCTTAAGGCCAATAGCCTAGTAACCTCGTATGATTCTTTGATCCTATTGGAATTGTAAGTCACAAACTGCTATCTACAGTGTCACTAATTTCATTTAAACAACAATAATACATTGCACGAGGGGAAGCCCATCATGGAGGTTTGATTTTAAAGCAGAAATGCAAATTACAGTCCCTCACTGGTGCAGGGAAGTTGGAGGTAATACATCAGCTTGTGACATAACTGTTTCAGAATTATAATGATAATGTTAATGCTCAACAGTATCTAAAGGGCTTAGCATTAAAGTGTGTGCACCCCTACAAAAACAACTTGTATGGCAGCTGAATATGACAAGATTTGCAGTACCCCTATTTTGTTGCCCTTTTATATATCACATTTAATGTATGATTCATAGAAGGTCTAACACAAAACTATATGATAACCATGTAAGAAAAGTTTAGGTGCTGATGTCCGTTTGTACAACTTGCAAATAATGTTATTATTTAATTATAGGTTGGACTGTAGTGGCTCTTATGATATCCAACGATGCAAAAATGACTGCTCCGTGTAAAGATTTATATGCGGATTGGTAGACACAGCCTGGACAGTCATCAGACTCTTCAGATGAATATTTGGGTTGTTCAACAAATATCCACAATCATATTAAACAGTAGCTATGACAAGAATATTCAAAGATCACCTTTTAAAGTCCTTGCGTGGAATGGAATTGCTTTAAGTGGCATTTGCACTGTTCTGTATCTGCGTATATGAAACAGCAGGCTTTGAGATATTCAATAAATACAGCATGCACCTAACAGTACTCTTTCAGATATTCTGTTTACAATATACATGGATCTATACAGACTAATGCAGTGGAGACTGGACTTAGTAAATCATACACTAAGATTGTTGAAAATACACCCATTTATTAGTGGGAACTCACTAGATTAAAAAACATATATTCCATTCTTAGCAACAGTAATAGAAACAGCATCTATCCATTTGGTATGCTGCAGCTTTTAGGCAGTGCCAGTCACAGAATACTCAGAGACTTTCCATCGATATTCATTGTGACATTGACTGAATCTGTCAGATACTGAAAACCAGTAGGGAATCACACACTTGACTGCAATGTCAATCAGATACTTTTGTATAATTTTTTTTATAGCTATCTGTCATGAGTATCAGCAGACATAAAGTAACTTAGTGCTGTAAATTACATCACCCCTTTCTAAAAATAAACTCTTTAATCAACTGTTGTTGTTGTTTCTTTCGGCTTTTCCTGGTTAGGGGTCGCCACAGCGGAACTCCCAACTGTAACGTAATAAAAAATATACAACATTCTTAAACTCTATGAGTCTTTTACGTTTCCAGTCACTTTGGAATTGCATGGCAGCCGTAAGATAAGTCCTTTCTCTGTCAGATAACTACCTATACTAAGCACTGTGAATAGTAAATAGAAACACTAGTAAGTTAAACACTGAAATGTATTATAAATACAAATGTAATCTTCTTGGTGTGATTTGGGTTCCCTGTCTCACAGAGATATTTTCTCATGACACAAACCAGGCTGAATGGGTTCTGAAGAAAAGTCACTTACATTAAATCAATATAAGGGACATTTATGCAAAGTGCTGCATTGTAAGCATGTTCTCAGTTACTGTCTGTGTCTATTATAATTTTCTGTTATCATTTATCATTTATATTGGCAAATTTTCTATGCCTTAGGTGGATTTGACACTCTGAATTGACCATAGGTGTGAGTGTGTGTATGAGTGTGTGGCCTGGAAGAACAGTCGTGGCAGGGCTACCGATCTGGCTGTGTGAACCCTGGCCTAGATTATTGTCACTGTTGAAGGGACACCCCGACCTCATGTGCAAAAATGAGAAAGGGGTTGTGGATGGATGGATGGATGGATGGATGGATGGATGGATTTCTTGTGCTGTGGCTGTTTAACAAACATTAAGTCACCAACCACTTTCCCTGGTAGCATAAGCCCTCTATGTTTGTCAGCATACATTTTATTTTAGGCTGAATGTGACTAGGCTGCATTTTTTCAATAGAAATGTTATGTTGGTATTAGTCTTAAGCATAGTCTTAAGCAATAGTTTAGCATTTGGCTGCCCAGTGAAAATAAGTGAAGTAGCTCTGTATCGTCTTAGCTCAGGAAAGAATAACGATATTGTTTCCAAGGTACATAACTGGTATCATCACCTATTACATCTCTTTCCAGCATGTTTCTCAATCTCTGTCTGCAACCTCATCCGGTTGAAGCCATAAAGGTGTGATTGTTTGAAGTTCTAGTACCAGTTCCACAACTCAGTGCATTGTATTGCTATCCACTATATCAAGAAGATATCCACCTGATGCTAATTAACTCAGAACGTAATAAGGACCGTGGTTCTGCTGTCAGTTCTGATATTTAGTCATTTATTATTTCTGAAAGCAATATTGACAGGCCGTCTGTATATCTGTTTAATTTTGTTTGCCTAGTTCAAGAAACCACACTTGTCATCTTAATAGACCATGTTGTCATGGCTTAGTGGTTCTGTACCTTGATTATGATGCAAAGGGTCCTAGGTTCAAACCTTGTCATTCTTTCCCTGACATCTCAGATGCTCAGGTAAAAGCCGCCCTCTCCAAAGCAAAAAACACAGCATCAATGGGACCAGACGGTGTCCCGGGCTGCATCCTACATGAACTCCAAGAAGAACTAAACCCAAACATAAAACTACTGTACGATCTCAGCCTTACTACAGGATATGTACTCAAAGAGAGGCATACAGCAACAGTGGTCCCTTTCCACAAAGGTGGTGCCTCAATGGATCCTGGAAACTATCGCCCCATAAGCCTGACTAGCTTGGTCTGCAAAGCTATGGAAAGGATCATCATGGACCTCATAAATAAAGATATTGGGGACCTACAGACACTGTATCCCACCCAGTTCGGCTTTGTTAAGGGCAGATCCTGCCTCTTAAACCTGGTTGATTTCTTTGAAACAGTCACCAAGGCCATTGACGAGGGGAAGGTGGTCCACACAGCCTACCTGGACCTCACAAAAGCCTTCAATACAATACCCCACTTGGGCATTATAGATAAGCTCACCAGCTTAAATATAAACCCCTATGTCACTAGATGGGTTGCAAACTGGCTCAAGGACAGAACCCACATGGTTAGAATTGCTGGAGCCATGTCAGACTCCAAACCAGTTACAAGTGGCATCCCACAAGGCTCAGTCCTGGGACCTCTCTTGTTCAGTATATATTTCTCGGAGGTACAGGCCAACACAGAAGGACTGTGGCTGACCAAGTTCGCAGATGACTGCAAACTGGGCGCCATAATCGACTCTCCAGCCCACACAAGCATCCTACAAAAGGGCCTCATAGAAACAGACAACCGGTGCCAGAGCCATGACCTCAATTTAAACGCCAAAAAGTGTATAGTCATCCCCTTTGGCAAAAACAAAGTACCCACAAATTACCACATAGATGGTAATCCATTAAGTACAGAAGAAGTAATTAAGGACCTGGGGACCCAAGTTGATAGCAATCTCTCATTCGACAACCACGTGGCCAAAGTGGTTAGAAAATCATTTTATATAGCCCACCTAATCATGAAGGGATTCACATCTAGATCAGGGGAGGTCATCGTGCCTCTTTACTCATCCCTCATCAGGCCCATAATTGAGTACAATGCCCCTTTTGGGATGTACCTTACCAAACACCTGCAGCAACTGGAAAGACCCCAAAAGTACCTCACCAAGAGGATCAAAGGGCTCAAACAGATGCCATATGCTGCCCGGTTAAAGAAACTCCATCTCTACTCAGTGGCATACCGCCTGCTCAGAGGCGATCTGTGCCTGACATATAAAGCCATGTCCAACCCTGAATTAATGGACATGCTGCACCTCAGAAAATCCAAATCCCATCGAGCTACGCGCTCGAGAGACTTGAACCTCAGCACTGAAATAAATAGGACATGCTGGAGGGACAGATTCATAACACAGAGGCTCCCTTCACTCTGGAATAAAATCCCAGTCCAGGTTAGGCAGAGTCCCTCATTGACTCTCTTCAAGAGGAATCTTGATGAGTGGATGGGAGATCGTAGATTTACTCCGGGTATCACTTCTGTGTCACTGTTAGACAGATGCACAGTATACTAACCTCAAAAAAGGGCATAGCAAAATTAATTTTAAAATGGGTGCCGAAAGCCAAACACACTCTGGCTAGGCTTGCAAATGCCCTAGGGCAGATAGCCTAGTATGAACCTATGAACCTATGAACCTATTTGTTCTCTCTATATCCAAATTTTCCACTTTGAAATGGTGTTGTAAAGCCAAGCATAGACTTTTTTATATTAAAATTACTATCAATTGACACCATTAATTTATTCTTGTAGCTAGAAACCTTTGCTAAAACAGATGCATAAGATGGTGTACTTGACTACATAAAACAATGATGCTTTTTAAACCTTCCTATGAACGTTTCTCAGGGTAGGTGTTGCAGATATTTCAAGATGGACAATGTCTTCAGCAATATTTGTAACTCTAGATGGTTGCTGTAATAGCCCTGGAATAGGATACTTTGACATAAAATCCTCTGGTTCTCTTTCCCCTTATAAAAAGTAAAGCTTATAGTTACATTCAGACTCCTTTTCTTTCATTTCTATCTATTGTTTAGATTTAAGATTGTTCAAAATATTTTGTGATTTATGATGTGTTACAAGAATGAATGGGTGCTCATTTAAACATAAGTGGGAATGTTTGCATCTCCAAACTAGAGATAAAACTTCTTTGTTATTTTGAGACTCCTCGTCATCTGTAAGGACATGGCTATTATTGCAGTTGCTTTTTTACATCTATCAGTTTTTGCAAGCATGATGCATATTGACACAAGGGTTGCACTGACAATATGGTCTGTGTATTTTGCTTCATAAAAATATGACATCATAGTTTATTCAGTAAGGTACTGATTTAACTTTGTTAAGACTTCTTTGGCACTTAACTCCAGTGCAAGGGTAAAATTATCTTAGTATGTGATTTCAGAAGTTCTGTTATTTTACTGAAGTCTGGCAGAAATTTGCATTATTAATTAAGCACGTTTGGTACCCTTCAAAAAGCAGTGGGGATGAAAAATGTTGAGCTTAACAAGTACCAGCTACATTTTAGGGTTTGTTGAAACACTATTTTTAGAAAATATTAACTCCATAAAACTCGAATGCTTACTTATTAAATTTCCACTTGCTTTTGTTCAGTGTCAATCCAGTTGCTTTTAAATGATGGATTACTGCTTTCAGGATAATGCCATTAACTTTCTACATATTGACATATATTTTGACATCATGGCTAATTTTCAGCACCTGGTATTCCTTGATATGTTTGCAGTAATAAATTCTACAAGTCCTGTACTACTAAAAAAAATCCCAAGTCTAACTTTTTGTACCTTGTCAGATGAAGATGTTTTGTAAAATTAGTCATATTATTACTGTCTGGCTAGAAATCTAATTGATTGTATCCTTTATATAACTCTCACTTGACAAATACACAGCTTTTTTATGTCTTGAAAATTACATTTACTGGGAGTTTGATGAAACACTCTCTGGTTGTAGGAGTGCTAGCTTGATGCATGGCAGCAGATATTCTTACACGGTCAGGTTGTTTCGCTTTGGGTGGTGTGACAGTATGTGGCACTAAAGGTGTAGGCCCAGTAGCATGATATGTAATATCAACACCTTCCATTCACTTAAGGTCAGTCTGTGGTTTAACTGTAAAATGAAATATGTTTGCACACTACTTGCACATTTGAGTTAGTACGCCATTTCTGATAATGTTTTTAAATTGGTAACACCTTCAAATGGGTCAACATATTATTTTATAAATAAATAAAATATTGTTGGAGAGAGAGAGTTTCATCATGCAGCCCATTCTCCACCTCTGGAATAGACTCCTGCTGCAAATTAAGCATTGTAATACATTATCTTCATTCACGCAGGGTCTTGATGATTGGATGAGTATTTACAAATTCACCCCTGGTATGACTGGCCTTACTTCCTCAAAAAAAGAAGGTATGGTCAAAGGGAGAGTATTGGCAAGGCATAAATGACCGTCAGAAGTGGTTGCATTGCATTTCCTATTATCCTATAACACATGACGTGAAGATGTATTAATTGAATCAGAATTCAGCAATTTTGTTTGAATTGCTGTATGATAATGTAATGGAAATTTGCTAATACCTTGAATTACAAAGAATTCTGCTGAGATAGTGGCTGACTTGACAGAAAGATGGCACTGGAAGGTATTACACTAAGGAACAGGTCCTGTAGAGTTATTGAAAAAATGTCTTTCCTTTGTAGGATGCAATGAAGTTTTAAAAGCAGTACTTACAAGGTTTACTCACTACTGATATTTACTGTAACAGAAGACTCAATTAATTCAGATATCACCATGTTTATAACATTATAGAATAGCTCTCAACCGCCCAGATTTTCGCAGACTGTACAGATATTTGCCTCCAATTCCTGGTCTGTTTCCAATGACCTCTGCGGTTTTCTGGCAAATCTGTGAGGACTGAATTCATTAAATAATGATAGACATTTGAGTTAATGACTTCATAGCCTTCAGAAATGCATAGTAAAAAACAAAACTTTTTATTCTAGCAACTTTCTAAGTTTATAAGAGCAGTATTTAAACTCTGTCCTTATTTTTGGACTTGTCCCCCATTATTTTTGGATCTCTCCAGATTTCTTATGCTAAGAAGTTGATGATGTTTGCCAGAGTACTGCTTTACAATAATGGTGGGATTCAGAAATATGGTATGCAATGAGCAACACTTCTAAGCAGAAAAAAATCAGGTTATTGAAATTCATATGATTTGAAAGCAGAGAATTGAGACATAACTGCCAGCCCACCCAAGTAAAGTGCACCTCAGAACTGTCATGGAAATGAGCATACTATGAGCTAGGAACATGCATATTAAATCATGCTGATTCAAGGAGGGTGGCCTAATGGTTAAGGTGTTTGCCTTGCAAACACAAGGTGTAGGGTTTGAGTCTCACAATGGATAATTGGCTAGGCTTAAAATGGTGCACAAGGACAGTTGGCTTAGTACTAAGCTATGAACCTTAGGTTATGAATGTATGTCACATTGGTGATGTTGTTACTCAGAGCAGAAAGTCTGCTATCATGGCTGCTATGAGCCAGACTCCATTTATAGTCCCAAAGATGACTATGGCAACCATGCAGTCCATGCTGTCAGTAGCAAGATGAAGATGTTCAGCTGCCATATACTAGGCTTACTACCAGAAAGCATTTGGACCATTATCATAGAACAGTGCAAAACACTTGACCATATCTGTGGCATGTGTTGTGACATTGGTATGATTCTGTTCTTGGTTATCTGATACCAGAGGCAACCAAAAGAATAACAGTGATCAGTATTCTAGCCACATGTCCCTGTCAAAGACCTAGGAAGATACCAGTGGAATACTGCAAGTAACCACAAATAAGATTACAAATCACTTCCTGGAATGAGTTTTGCCCATGTACTAGATCCACCCTCAGTTCCTGAATTATCATTGAGAGGACAACTATAATTTGAGGATTTCTCCACATAGCAGGTATTTCTGGAGTCATTCATGTCCTTGACTGTAGATATGTTGCTATCGACTCACCTAGTTGAGGTGACACTGCAACCTACTTCAGCAGGCATGTATTCCATTCTGTCAGAGTGCAGGTGACACACAGCATTTTAGCCATGTATTGAACATTTGTGCCAAACATCCAGGCAACATGCATTACTCATAAGTTCATAGGTATATAATAGGCTAATGACCACCAAGGTCTTTATAAGTCTAGCAGCTTAACCCAACCCAGTTGTGTCCCTATGTCTCATGGGAGTTTATTAGAAAGCATGTTAGTTAGGAAGTGTCTAAAGATTATGGAGGATATGTTAGTTTGGGTATAGTTATTGTCTGAATCTTTCTATCAGAGACATGGGGGGGTGCAGACCCAGGGTGAATTTCTGATTTCCCATCCATTGGTCAAGGTCACACTTAAAAAGGGTTAGAGATGGACTTTGTTTTGTATGGATGGGGATCCTGTTCCAGAGCATGGTGATCCTCTGAGATAAATATCTATGTTGCCAACATGTCCTGTTTATGTTGCATGCAAAATTTAAATCCCTGGATCTAGTGGTTCTGATGCTGTTCATTTTGTGGTTGTGCAAAAGGTCCATCAGTGCTGGCTCCAAGGATGCCTTGTATGCCAGGCATAGATCATGTCTCAGTAACTTGTAAGAGACCAAGTACAGATACAGAGCTTTAAGGTGATCCATACAGGACAATATGCTCATTCTCTGGATTCTCTTGGTAAGGAAGGTTTGTGGGCATTACAAATATTGCAAATGTCTGGTCAGGTATATGCCAAATAGGGCATTATACTTAATTATGGATCTGATAAAGGCTGAATAATGTGGCATTATGACTTTCTTGAACCTGGATGCCATTCCCTTACTTATAAGTCAGGCGGCATAGAATACTTTTATTGCTACCTTGGTCACATGTTGATCAAAGGCCAGATATCTGTCTACATATGTTCCCATATCCCTGACTACCAGGTCAACTCTTAGAGTGTCTTATTGATAGAAGCAAATTACCTGGGTGGCCATTTTCCCAAAAGGCACTATAATGCATTTCTTGGCATTGCATTTTAATCTGTGACTTTGGAATGAGTCATTTGTCAGTGTTAGCCCCACGTGTAAGATGTTTGTATCATGGGGAAAATCTATGACAGCTCTCAGATTGCAGTCATCTGCAAACTTGATCAACCAAAGGCCCTTGACATTAGTCTTTACCTCCAAGAAGTAAATGTCAAATAGGAGTAGTCCCACCACAGAGGCCTTAGGTACCCTGCTGGTGATTAGTTGGTTAGTGGAGGTGATCTCACAATTCCTGATTTCCTGGGTCCTGTCTGTGAGACAGTTGGCAATCCAGGGAGTTACATATGAGTTTATGCTCAGTTTGGTGAGTTTATCAGCTATACCCAAGACAGGTACTGTATCAAATGCTTGAGCCAGGTTTGGGAAGGTAGTAAGCACTGTTTTTCCCTTACCCATTACCTTGGTGGCCTTCTCAAAGAAGTCTATCAGGTTTAGTAGACATAACCTTCCCTGACAAAGCTAAACTGAGTTGGATTCAGTGCCTGAAAGTTGCCTATGTCTTTCTTTATCATTTCCATAATTCATTCCATAGCTTTGCATATTAGACTAATCCAGGGTCAGTTGATAGTCCACCCTTGTGAAATAAAATAACCATTGCAGTCCTCCACTCTCATGGTACAAAGACTATTTTGAAGCTATAGTTGAAAAGTAACCAAAGTTGCCTGATGGGTGATGTTTCAAATTATTTAGGAGGCATCCATAGATAATGTTTGGGCCCTTTGAGGCTGTGTTTTTGGCCTTAGTGAGAGCTGCCAAGATCTACTCCCTGTTAAATGGATGTCTGTGCAAAAAGGAACTGGTTCTAGCTGTTTTATCCCTGTTATGCCAGAGGTACTGATCCCACCCTTAGGTACGACTAGGATCTAGACCTTAAGCCAATCATCATCAAGATTCCCTCAGGACCAGAGTAATTCTAGGCCAGCAATGGTTAGATCTGGAGATCACACTTCCCACGGGAGTTCTGATGAGGACTCCCATTATATAGTACCCTGAGGAACACGATGTAAAAGAAGAAACACTTAGACTCCTCCTCCTTGGAGTCTCCTAATTCAGATTCAGATCTGTATGAAGGGTAAGGTTTACTAAAATCCCCTCCAGAGGATTCTTCCTTCACTGAGATCCTGGAAATTATGTGGCAGAGGGGATCATGGCCTGTCTTCCCAACCTCTCGCAAGCAGTAGATCTTACAGGAGGCCTACAACTCCTCTCCATCAGCAGCTTGGATAGTGTCTCTCCTAGATAAACTTGTGGACATGGTCTATAGCAGGCTTTTGATAGAGCTGAACATAGTGAAGCCCATCCCCAGAAATCTGGACAGGGTGCTCTGTACTCCCAAATTAGAGCAAAAGGCCTGTTGCTGATTTCATTGTGGTTGTTGTGGTTACAAAGAAGGACATCTCTGAGGATGCCCAATCCATCTATCTTCATAACAAGGATTTGAAAATGATGGATAGGCTCAAAAAGCATATATGTGTCTATTAAGTATGTATTCAGAGCTCTAAACTACATGCCACATATTCATTTTCAGAGGGAGATCACACAAAAAGTGGCCAAAAATCTGAAATGAGTGTCAGACTGAGAGTCTGCTCTAAATTGGAGCACTGGGTGGCCACCATGAGTACCATTTCCTCACTCTCTATGTGTCTTTCACATAATGTGGTGAATAGAACAGCCAGAGACACAGAGTAAGGTCTCACTATGAGATGACAAGCCTGGTTGTGGCTCAAAGATTTCCCAGACTACTTCAAAGCAGTGCTTACCAACACTCCCTTTTATGACAATTTGTTGCTGGCAACAAGTTAAAGACAGACTGTCTAGATGTGAGCAGGAAGTTAAAGATAATTTCTGCTGTTGGATACAAGTTTGCTGCCCTGCAAAGAACCTTTCAGCAGAATCAGAAAGAGGTCAAAAGGCTGTGATTTTACTGATCCTCATAGCCCCAGCACTGACAGAAACAGAACAGTGGTTCTTGGGGAAGAGGGAATCTTTGTCTGGACATTGCTGTAGAGGGAGAAGTGGTCCTAGTAACTAGGGGAGTAGAAGATCCTTCTGAGGTTTTTACTTGTACAATTCCTGAAGGTTTGCTCAGCTGTTCCCCTCTGGAGGCAGTCAGGAGACATCTATCCTTGCACTCTCTGGCATGGATGTCCATCAGAATGGACTCCAGGATAAGGAGAATTATTTCCATAGACTACTTCATGCATTTTTTGCAACCCCCCCCCCCCAATTCAGTCTTCCCAACTACTCCCATTACCACCCCGGGAAAAGGAAGCAGCATAAAGAGAGGTTCATCTCATTCTACAAAAAAGAGCGATCCAAGAAGTCCCATGAGACCATAGAGGATAAAGATTTTACTCCAGATTTCTTTTAGTACCAAAGAAGACTAAGGACCTCAGGTCAATCCTAGATCTGTGTTGGATCAATTGATGTGTAAAGAAAGATACTATCTGGATGGTCATGATGCAGTCCATCCTGCCATACATCTATGTGGGAGATTGGATGTGCTGTCTGGAGTTTAGGAGTGCTTACCTGTAAATAAAAATGGACAAAGCATCAAGAAAAGTGCTCTGTTTTAGATAGGAACCAATCATTATCAGTTCAGGGCCTTGCTGTTCGGTCTCACTATAGCCTCCCAGGAGTTCACCAAATGCATTGCCCCAGTTGCAGCTCACACATGACTGTTAGGAGTATGAATATTTCTTTAACGAAGACGATTGGCTTCTGGTAGCCCCATTGATGGATCAACTGGTGATAGCATGACAACATTTGCTCCAAATATGCCTTTCTTTTGGAATAGCAGTGAATGTGTGAAAATTCAAATTTTAATCCCCCCAGGACCATATTTTTATTTGGTGTCATCTCAATACCAGCAAACAATTGGCTGTTCTTCCACAGGAAAGAATTTCATCACTGATCACAGAGGTGGCTTTCCTATTGCAGCAAGATCAACTGCTAGCAGTTCAGACTCAATAAGAGAATCCGACAATGGACTCTTCATTTTCAGTGGGATTGGTCATCCCATCAGTTACATCACAAGGTCAGTCTGTTTCAAATGGTTAAACAGAAATTAACCTGGTGGCTGAATACAGAAAATATTTCCACAGGATCCCTCCTTTGCAAACTCATACTGCTCACAGTCATTACCACTGATGCATCTGCCCTGGGTGGGGGGTATTGTGCGGGCAAGATAAGTCAAGGTTCATTGGTTGCAGAGGAGGCCTCACTGTACATCAGTGTACTTGAAAAGAGACCAAAAATTCATAAAAACAAGGCTCTTCCAGAGAGTGGTAACTAAAGACTGAAAAATAAAACACACTGAAAAGAGCACAAGGAGAGGAAACACCACTTACCTTAGCATTTTAACTTTAATTACCACTTTTATCTACACAGACTTCATCAGAAATATTTTACAACCAGTTAACCTCAATATCAATACATTTAAAACATGAATCAGTGTGAAAAAAACTAACAATTAAATATTTAAATAATTCAAATCTTTCCATAAACTTAACCCTGTCCTATACTAAGTCACTTTCTAACTCTTAGTCTTTTCTCTTTCAAAAACATTCTATGTTGACTGTATCATTTAACCCATGATTGTGGTCTGCTTTTACTCTAATCTGCCATTCAGTCTCTTTCATTTCAACTATATTTTTATAATTCCCCCCTCTTAAGTCTAAGGGGAGCTGTTCCACTACAGAAAATAAAAATTGTTTATATTTATTACAAACCCTGAAATGTTTCAGTAGTACATTTCTTTCATCCCTTGTTTTTTATGGAATATAAGTGTTCCTGGATTCTTTTGTTCAAAGATCTTGTAGTCATACCTACATAATGAGCCTGACAACCAGAACATAAACTTATATATATCAGTCCCTTAGAGTTACATGTAAATCTACCAGGGACATCAATAGTCTGATGTAAATGTTCCAATAAAATAAAATGTCCTTCATATATAAACCTACGGGTGGTACAGGTTCCACATTTGTATAATTCCTTACTTTTTTTTGTAAAAATGGGGACAATTTTTGTATTAACTTTTTGTAATATAAACTTGAGACAATTAGTATTTTTATAAACAAATGAAAGACACCTATACACTACATTAAACAGTTCACTATTCCCTTCTATAATTTTCCAAATATTACTGATAATATTTTGAATAGTTGAACTATCAAATGATATAGCTAAAAAACATACTGGAATGTTATTGTTCAAATGCATATCTTTTTTACTTTGATTGAGAGGTTTAATTAAAACAGATGCAACATATAAATTTCTTTTAGAAATAACTTCCTTGGCTACCTTTAACAAAAAAATCTTTATGGTACCCTCTTTCAACAAATAGAGAAATGATAAGTTCATCTTCTTTAACATAGTCACATTCCCTAGTAGTCATCCTAGATGCTCTAATGAACTGTCCCCTGGTGATGTTCTTTTTAATAAAATTTGCATGGTTACTTCTATAGTGCAAATATCCATTGAAAAAAGTTTATTGATGGTTGATAGTACTAGCAAAGGTTATACGTTGCTTCCCCCACTCTATAATAACATCCAAAAAGTGAACTTTCATCCCTTCTTCTCGTAATGTAAATTTTAAAAACTTAGTATCTAACTTCAGCTGTTCTGTTAATAACTTACATTCATCTTTAGTTCCATTAAAAATAAAAAAAATAAATCAACAGATCTTTTATAGTAGATGATCTTATTTTAATAGATATCTGAAGGTAAAATTTCCATTTGCCACCATCCTAAAACTAGGTTTGCAAAAGCAGGAGCTACTGCTGAGCCCATTGCAACACATTTAATTTGTTCATGATATTTTTTTAATAAAAAGAAGCTATTGTCTAGTAAGATATCTAGCAAAAAGCAATACAAAGTGATCAAGTCATTTTATATGTCAGTGTATTTACCCATAAAAAACTTACAAATTCTGCACCTAAATCCTGCAGAATACTTGTAAACAGAGAACAAATATCTATTGTAACCATATAAATATCTACCTCATGGTATCCATAAGTTTTATTAAATTCACATAGGTTGTCCAAAAATCCCAAGAAACCCTGATATAAGAGGGCAGTTCTTGTACCAATGTGGTTAATATGGTGTCCAAAAATTAAAAAATACCCTCTGTAATGGTATTAGGTGCTGATACAATAGGCCTAAGTGAGGGTTGGGTTAAATTCTTGAAAAGTTTAGGGATACCAAACAAAACAATTTTAGGATTTTCTATTTTCAAAAATTATATAATTCAAAATTATTAATGTTATTCATAGAAAATCATATAAACAAGAATAAATGTACTTATAACATCTGTGTATATCACTCAATGAGACCAGATAATATTCTTCAAAATTACTTAACATATTTTCAATAACAGCATTATACATATCCCTGTTCATAATAACTAATCCCCCACCTTTATCGGCCTTCATAAACCTTAAATTATTGTTATTTTTCAAGTCATTCAGGGCAATCCTTTCATCATTGCTTAAATAAAAAAAAAATGGTTACTACTTTTCTGTTTTAAAATTTCTTTAATTTCTGTTTCACAAAAATACTCAAATATTTTCAGTGTGTTTTGCAAGGCAGGGTTAAACAAAGAAGGTCTACTAAAACCATTAAATAAAGCGATATATTTTAATAAATATTTTAAATGAAAGTTTCTAGTAAAAAACTTTAATTCTAATAGCATTTTAGTTGAGTTGTCTATATACGTAGATGCAAAGTTTAATCCTAATTCCAACACCTTAGTATGAGCCATATTAATATTAAAATACAATAAATTAAATATTCTGTTCACCATACCCACTAACTGTCCATTACAATGTCCTTTTTCTTCTATCTTTTGTTTCTCCCTCTAGTTTGGTTGGATGAATACCTCCCTCCTGTCCCATGTGTCGAGTTTTTTATCTGATATCTAAAGAATTGTCATGGCACAAAAATTATATCCAGAAGAATATAATGGAAGTTCTTGAATTTCAGCTGTTACCTTGGCTAACATGGAAGGACTCTCATTGTCTCCTGGTTGCTGTTTTCCTGTAACATTAACTGTGTTGAAGTAATTTCTGTATGTAGACCCCCCTTTGTTTAAAGGGCAGAACACATACTGGTTTGAGCATCAGATTTGTCTCTTTTAAGGTGGAACTGTGACTGACTGTAGTAGCATATTTTTTATTTTTATTGTTATTATTATTTATGATAGGACAAGCAGTCTTAGCTTCATATGCCATCCCATCTTTCAAAAGCTGTTTTGATTTCTTTGCATAGAATAGTAGTTTTCTGAAATCTATCCACCATGGTGCAGATGTTATCATACTCACAATGTAAATCATGGGCATTTATAAGCATATCATTAATAAGCTGGTCTTTTTTAACAATGTTCTCTTTCAGTTGTCCCATAATACAAATATTATTTTTGACAAGCATTCTCAACAGTTCAAGACCAGCTCTATTAAAAAAATTCAACAAATTTGTTGTAGAATGGGTCACTAGAATAACCTCATTTGGGAACTTAAAAAAACAGAGTCCTTTAAATACTATCCCAAAATCAATACAACACTCAAAGTACTTGTTATCTATGGAGATTGAGAGAAACTTTTTTAAGATTCTCTCACATTTAGACAAATAGCCCCTTAATTCATGTTTAAGGAACACCTCCGGTTGTACATGACTGGAATCTACAAAAGTGTTGAAGTTGCTGTTTAAAATAGTGGCCGCATCTCTAAAGCATTGCTTCCCACCTGATTCATAGACATGTATGTTACATTCACCTTCAACAATGGTTGGTTAGTCTTCATTGAATTCATTAGATCCGCTCTATCACCTTTGGTGTAACTATCATTATTATGGAATCCTTTCTTCTGTCCAGTTAAAATATTAAGGGTTTTTTGCATCTCTCCCAAGGTATTTTTGTTAGAGTTTTATCCTGACTTTCAGGAACTGGGTGGATGGTAAGATTGAATAAAACATCTCCACTAGCACATGACATTGGACTGCCTTGAAAGCAATAAAACTACCCAAAATTCATAAAAACAAGGCTCTTCCAAAGAGTGGTAACTAAAGACTGAAAAATAAAACACACTGAAAAGAGCACAAGGAGAGGAAACACCACTTACCTTAGCATTTTAACTTTAATTACCACTTTTATCTACACAGACTTCATCAGAAATATTTTACAACCAGTTAACCTCAATATCAATACATTTAAAACATGAATCAGTGTGAAAAAAACTAACAATTAAATATTTAAATAATTCAAATCTTTCCATAAACTTAACCCTGTCCTATACTAAGTCACTTTCTAACTCTTAGTCTTTTCTCTTTCAAAAACATTCTATGTTGACTGTATCATTTAACCCATGACTGTGGTCTGCTTTTACTCTAATCTGCCATTCAGTCTCTTTCATTTCAACTATATTTTTATAATTCCCCCCTCTTAAGTCTAAGGGGAGCTGTTCCACTACAGAAAATAAAAATTGTTTATATTTATTACAAACCCTGAAATGTTTCAGTAGTACATTTCTTTCATCCCTTGTTTTTTATGGAATATAAGTGTTCCTGGATTCTTTTGTTCAAAGATCTTGTAGTCATACCTACATAATGAGCCTGACAACCAGAACATAAACTTATATATATCAGTCCCTTAGAGTTACATGTAAATCTACCAGGGACATCAATAGTCTGATGTAAATGTTCCAATAAAATAAAATGTCCTTCATATATAAACCTACGGTGGTACAGGTTCCACATTTGTATAATTCCTTACTTTTTTGTAAAAATGGGGACAATTTTGTATTAACTTTTTGTAATATAAACTTGAGACAATTAGTATTTTTATAAACAAATGAAAGACACCTATACACTACATTAAACAGTTCACTATTCCCTTCTATAATTTTCCAAATATTACTGATAATATTTTGAATAGTTGAACTATCAAATGATATAGCTAAAAAACATACTGGAATGTTATTGTTCAAATGCATATCTTTTTTACTTTGATTGAGAGGTTTAATTAAAACAGATGCAACATATAAATTTCTTTTAGAAATAACTTCCTTGGCTACCTTTAACAAAAAAATCTTTATGGTACCCTCTTTCAACAAATAGAGAAATGATAAGTTCATCTTCTTTAACATAGTCACATTCCTAGTAGTCATCCTAGATGCTCTAATGAACTGTCCCCTGGTGATGTTCTTTTTAATAAAATTTGCATGGTTACTTCTATAGTGCAAATATCCATTGAAAAAAGTTTATTGATGGTTGATAGTACTAGCAAAGGTTATACGTTGCTTCCCCCACTCTATAATAACATCCAAAAAGTGAACTTTTATCCCTTCTTCTCGTAATGTAAATTTTAAAAACTTAGTATCTAACTTCAGCTGTTCTGTTAATAACTTACATTCATCTTTAGTTCCATTAAAAATAAAAAATAAATCAACAGATCTTTTATAGTAGATGATCTTATTTTAATAGATATCTGAAGGTAAAATTTCCATTTGCCACCATCCTAAAACTAGGTTTGCAAAAGCAGGAGCTACTGCTGAGCCCATTGCAACACATTTAATTTGTTCATGATATTTTTTTAATAAAAATAAGCTATTGTCTAGTAAGATATCTAGCAAAAAGCAATACAAAGTGATCAAGTCATTTTATATGTCAGTGTATTTACCCATAAAAAACTTACAAATTCTGCACCTAAATCCTGCAGAATACTTGTAAACAGAGAACAAATATCTATTGTAACCATATAAATATCTACCTCATGGTATCCATAAGTTTTATTAAACTCACATAGGTTGTCCAAAAATCCCAAGAAACCTTGATATAAGAGGGCAGTTCTTGTACCAATGCGGTTAATATGGTGTCCAAAAATTAAAAAAATACCCTCTGTAATAGTATTAGGTGCTGATACAATAGGCCTAAGTGAGGGTTGGGTTAAATTCTTGAAAAGTTTAGGGATACCAAACAAAACACCAATTTTAGGATTTTCTATTTTCAAAAATTATATAATTCAAAATTATTAATGTTATTCATAGAAAATCATATAAACAAGAATAAATGTACTTATAACATCTGTGTATATCACTCAATGAGACCAGATAATATTCTTCAAAATTACTTAACATATTTTCAATAACAGCATTATACATATCCCTGTTCATAATAACTAATCCCCCACCTTTATCGGCCTTCATAAACCTTAAATTATTGTTATTTTTCAAGTCATTCAGGGCAATCCTTTCATCATTGCTTAAATAAAAAAAAAAATGGTTACTACTTTTCTGTTTTAAAATTTCTTTAATTTCTGTTTCACAAAAATACTCAAATATTTTCAGTGTGTTTTGCAAGGCAGGGTTAAACAAAGAAGGTCTACTAAAACCATTAAATAAAGCGATATATTTTAATAAATATTTTAAATGAAATTTTCTAGTAAAAAAACTTTAATTCTAATAGCATTTTAGTTGAGTTGGCTATATACGTAGATGCAAAGTTTAATCCTAATTCCAACACCTTAGTATGAGCCATATTAATATTAAAATACAATAAATTAAATATTCTGTTCACCATACCCACTAACTGTCCATTACAATGTCCTTTTTCTTCTATCTTTTGTTTCTCCCTCTAGTTTGGTTGGATGAATACCTCCCTCCTGTCCCGTGTGTCGAGTTTTTTTATCTGATATCTAAAGAATTGTCATGGCACAAAAAATTATATCCAGAAGAATATAATGGAAGTTCTTGAATTTCAGCTGTTACCTTGGCTAACATGGAAGGACTCTCATTGTCTCCTGGTTGCTGTTTTCCTGTAACATTAACTGTGTTGAAGTAATTTCTGTATGTAGACCCCCCTTTGTTTAAAGGGCAGAACACATACTGGTTTGAGCATCAGATTTGTCTCTTTTAAGGTGGAACTGTGACTGACTGTAGTAGCATATTTTTTATTTTTATTGTTATTATTATTTATGATAGGACAAGCAGTCTTAGCTTCATATGCCATCCCATCTTTCAAAAGCTGTTTTGATTTCTTTGCATAGAATAGTAGTTTTCTGAAATCTATCCACCATGGTGCAGATGTTATCATACTCACAATGTAAATCATGGGCATTTATAAGCATATCATTAATAAGCTGGTCTTTTTTAACAATGTTCTCTTTCAGTTGTCCCATAATACAAATATTATTTTTGACAAGCATTCTCAACAGTTCAAGACCAGCTCTATTAAAAAAATTCAACAAATTTGTTGTAGAATGGGTCACTAGAATAACCTCATTTGGGAACTTAAAAAAACAGAGTCCTTTAAATACTATCCCAAAATCAATACAACACTCAAAGTACTTGTTATCTATGGAGATTGAGAGAAACTTTTTTAAGATTCTCTCACATTTAGACAAATAGCCCCTTAATTCATGTTTAAGGAACACCTCCGGTTGTACATGACTGGAATCTACAAAAGTGTTGAAGTTGCTGTTTAAAATAGTGGCCGCATCTCTAAAGCATTGCTTCCCACCTGATTCATAGACATGTATGTTACATTCACCTTCAACAATGGTTGGTTAGTCTTCATTGAATTCATTAGATCCGCTCTATCACCTTTGGTGTAACTATCATTATTATGGAATCCTTTCTTCTGTCCAGTTAAAATATTAAGGGTTTTTTGCATCTCTCCCAAGGTATTTTTGTTAGAGTTTTATCCGGACTTTCAGGAACTGGGTGGATGGTAAGATTGAATAAAACATCTCCACTAGCACATGACATTGGACTGCCTTGAAAGCAATAAAACTACCCAAAATTCATAAAAACAAGGCTCTTCCAAAGAGTGGTAACTAAAGACTGAAAAATAAAACACACTGAAAAGAGCACAAGGAGAGGAAACACCACTTACCTTATCATTTTAACTTTAATTACCACTTTTATCTACACAGACTTCATCAGAAATATTTTACAACCAGTTAACCTCAATATCAATACATTTAAAACATGAATCAGTGTGAAAAAAACAAACAATTAAATATTTAAATAATTCAAATCTTTCCATAAACTTAACCCTGTCCTATACAAAGTCACTTTCTAACTCTTAGTCTTTTCTCTTTCAAAAAACATTCTATGTTGACTGTATCATTTAACCCATGACTGTGGTCTGCTTTTACTCTAATCTGCCATTCAGTCTCTTTCATTTCAACTATATTTTTATAATTCCCCCCTCTTAAGTCTAAGGGGAGCTGTTCCACTACAGAAAATAAAAATTGTTTATATTTATTACAAACCCTGAAATGTTTCAGTAGTACATTTCTTTCATCCCTTGTTTTTTATGGAATATAAGTGTTCCTGGATTCTTTTGTTCAAAGATTTTGTAGTCATACCTACATAATGAGCCTGACAACCAGAACATAAACTTATATATATCAGTCCCTTAGAGTTACATGTAAATCTACCAGGGACATCAATAGTCTGATGTAAATGTTCCAATAAAATAAAATGTCCTTCATATATAAACCTATGGGTGGTACAGGTTCCACATTTGTATAATTCCTTACTTTTTTTTGTAAAAATGGGGACAATTTTTGTATTAACTTTTTGTAATATAAACTTGAGACAATTAGTATTTTTATAAACAAATGAAAGACACCTATACACTACATTAAACAGTTCACTATTCCCTTCTATAATTTTCCAAATATTACTGATAATATTTTGAATAGTTGAACTATCAAATGATATATCTAAAAAACATACTAGAATTTTATTGTTTAAATGCATATCTTTTTTACTTTGATTGAGAGCTTTAATTAAAACAGGTGCAACATATAAATTTCTTTTAGAAATAACTTCCTTGGCTACCTTTAACAAAAAAATCTTTATGGTACCCTCTTTCAACAAATAGAGAAATGATAAGTTCATCTTCTTTAACATAGTCACATTCCCTAGTAGTCATCCTAGATGCTCTAATGAACTGTCCCCTGGTGATGTTCTTTTTAATAAAATTTGCATGGTTACTTCTATAGTGCAAATATCCATTGAAAAAAGTTTATTGATGGTAGATAGTACTAGCAAAGGTTTTACATTGCTTACCCCACTCTATAATAACATCCAAAAAGTGAACTTTCATCCCTTCTTCTCGTAATGTAAATTTTAAAAACTCAGTATCTAAATTCAGCTGTTCTGTTAATAACTTACATTCATCTTTAGTTCCATTAAAAATAAAAAAAATAAATCAACATATCTTTTATAGTAGATGATCTTATTTTAATAGATATCTGAAGGTAAAATTTCCATTTGCCACCATCCTAAAACTAGGTTTGCAAAAGCAGGAGCTACTGCTGAGCCCATTGCAACACATTTAATTTGTTCATGATATTTTTTTAATAAAAAGAAGCTATTGTCTAGTAAGATATCTAGCAAAAAGCAATACAAAGTGATCAAGTCATTTTTATATGTCAGTGTATTTACCCATAAAAAACTTACAAATTCTGCACCTAAATCCTGCAGAATGCTTGTAAACAGAGAACAAATATCTATTGTAACCATATAAATATCTACCACATGGTATTCATAAGTTTTATTAAACTCACATAGGTTGTCCAAAAATCCCAAGAAACCCTGATATAAGAGGGCAGTTCTTGTACTAATGTGGTTAATATGGTGTCCAAAAATAAAAAAATACCCTCTGTAATGGTATTAGGTACTGATACAATAGGCCTAAGTGAGGGTTGGGTTAAATTCTTGAAAAGTTTAGGGATACCAAACAAAACACCAATTTTAGGATTTTCTATTGTCAAAAATTATATAATTCAAAATTATTAATGTTATTCATAGAAAATCATATAAACAAGAAGAAATGCACTTATAACATCTGTGTATATCACTCAATGAGATCAGATAATATTCTTCAAAATTACTTAACATATTTTCAATAACAGCATTATACATATCCCTGTTCATAATAACTAATCCCCCACCTTTATCGGCCTTCATAAACCTTAAATTATTGTTATTTTTCAAGTCATTCAGGGCAATCCTTTCATCATTGCTTAAATAAAAAAAAAATGGTTACTACTTTTCTGTTTTAAAATTTCTTTAATTTCTGTTTCACAAAAATACTGAAATATTTTCAGTGTGTTTTGCAAGGCAGGGTTAAACAAAGAAGGTCTACTAAAACCATTAAATAAAGTGATATATTTTAATAAATATTTTAAATGCAATTTTCTAGTAAAAAAACTTTAATTCTAATAACATTTTAGTTGAGTTGGCTATATACGTAGATACAAAGTTTAATCCTAATTCCAACACCTTAGTATGAGCCATATTAATATTAAAATACAATAAATTAAATATTCTGTTCACCATACCCACTAACTGTCCATTACAATGTCCTTTTTCTTCTGTCTTTTGTTTCTCCCTCTAGTTTGGTTGGATGAATACCTCCCTCCTGTCCCATGTGTCGAGTTTTTTTATCTGATGTCTAAAGAATTGTCATGGCACAAAAAATTATATCCAGAAGAATATAATGGAAGTTCTTGAATTTCAGCTGTTACCTTGGCTAACATGGAAGGACTCTCATTGTCTCCTGGTTGCTGTTTTCCTGTAACATTAACTGTGTTGAAGTAATTTCCGTATGTAGACCCCCCATTTGTTTAAAAGGCAGAACACATACTGGTTTGAGCATCGGATTTGTCTCTTTTAAGGTGGAACTGTGACTGACTGTAGTAGCATATTTTTTATTTTTATTGTTATTATTATTTATGATAGGACAAGCAGTCTTAGCTTCATATGCCATCCCATCTTTCAAAAGTTGTTTTGATTTCTTTGCATAGAATATTAATTTTCTGAAATCTATCCACCATGGTGCAGATGTTATCATACTCGCATTGTAAATCAGGGGCATTTATAAGCATATCATCAATAAGCTGGTCTTTTTTAACAATGTTCTCTTTCAGTTGTCCCATAATACTAATATTATTTTTGACAAGCATTCTCAACAGTTCAAGACCAGCTCTATTAAAAAAAATCAACAAATTTGTTGTAGAATGGGTCACTAGGGTAACCTCATTTGGGAACTTAAAAAATCAGAGTCCTTTAAATACTATCCCAAAATCAATACAACACTCAAAGTACTTGTTATCTATGGAGATTGAGAGAAACTTTTTTAAGATTCTCTCACATTTAGACAAATAGCCCCTTAATTCATGTTTAAGGAACACCTCCGGTTGTACATGACTGGAATCTACAAAAGTATTGAAGTTGCTGTTTAAAATAGTGGCCGCATCTCTAAAGCATTGCTTCCCACCTGATTCATAGACATGTATGTTACATTCACCTTCAACAATGGTTGGTTGGTCTTCATTGAATTCATTAGATCCACTCTATCACCTTTGGTGTAACCATCATTATTATGGAATCCTTTCTTCTGTCCAGTTAAAATATTAAGGGTTTTCTGCATCTCTCCCAAGTTAGAGTTTTATCCTGACTTTCAGGAACTGGGTGGATGGTAAGATTGAATAAAACATCTCCACTAGCACATGACATTGGACTGCCTTGAAAGCAATAAAACTACCCAAAATTCATAAAAACAAGGTTGTTCCAAAGAGTGGCAACTTAAAACATACACACACACAAAAAAGCACAAGGAGAGGAAACACCAGTGATCTTAGTGTTTTAACTTTAATTATCAACTTTTGTCTGCACAGACTTCATCAGAAACATTTTTACAACCAGTTAACCTCAATATAAATACATTTAAAAACTAATCAGAATGAAAAAAACAAGTAAACAATTAATTAAATATTCAAATAATTCAAATCTTTCCATAAATTTAATCTTGTCCTATATAAAGTCACTTTCTAACTCTAAGTCTCTTCTCAACAATTTATGTTGATTGTATCATTTAACCCAGGATAGTGGCCTAATTTTAATCTAATTTACCATTCAGTAACCTTCTTCACTTTAAGTGATAACTGAACTTCACAGCATATTCATGAAGTGGGGGACACCTTGCTGTAATCTATTTGCTTTGCCATTTAGTACTAAATGCCACCAGTTTTCTTCAGCATAGTTTCTTAGGAGGGACATGCCACCCAGAAGTGCACTATCCCATGACTGGCCCCAAGGTCTACTGTATACCTATGCTCCTGGCTTGCTAAGCTCAACTCATTTTCATAGCCCTTTTCTGGCCACACCAGACTTGGTTCCCCTTGCAGTGGCCTCATCTGAACAAGCCCCATTTTCCTACAACAAAGTTCCAAGCTGGTATCACACTCATCTGGACAGCCTAATCTGGATATTCAATCCCTTCATTTAACTGCTTGGTTTCTCCAGTTACAGTAATGGCCAGGAAACAGCTTGGTTTCTCCAGTAACAATAATGGCCAGGAACTCTTGGCTCCCCCCAGATTCGATTGAGCTAATTATGGCTTCCCAGAAAACTTCAGCTAGGAAGAGGTACAAATGGCAAGACTTTCAGGAGCATGAAGCCCACAGTGTCACCAAATAAAAGCAATTACTCTCAAGGGTTAAAATATTTTCTAAAATACCAGCCACAATGAAAAGTATAAATATATTTAATAAAAAGAATAAAATAGAAAACATGAAAAAACTGAATATCTATTTACAATAAACACCAGTGTTTCAATTCAAAGGAAATATAAAAACAACACTGATGGAAAGATTCAGACAGATTCAGAAAAACAATATTTAACTAGTATCACTATATTTTCCTAACTGACTGAAGGATTACTGTTCCCTACTTACTTGCTAGAGCAAGGCAAGATGAAGTGGATGAGTGTCTTTGTTGTCAGTTACAAAACAGAGTGCTGAGTGTCACTATCACATCTCTTACAAATATCTAAAATAATTTCAGTGCTGGCTATAGAATGACATCACATCTGGTCACCTAATTATGTGGTTCCCCACAATACCCCCTGACTAGATGCTGAATCAGGATCTGGCAGATATGGGTCATAATACACATCTAGGACTTTGCTAAGGCATCTGGGGACTGTAAAACAACACCAATACAAATATTTTGGTCCTTCCTGTAGAGACTAAGCAGCCATTCTCTGACAACTGAGGTAGCAATCAGTTCACCACTAAGCATTCAGGCCTGTGAAATAAAATATTTATGGCCTAAACCAAGTCATTTAATTTCTGGCTATTTTGCTTAAGGTAAGCTGAGCTGAGCTTAGTCCCTTCACTTCCAGCATCCTCTGTTTACATATATACATTTCCTCAGTTACAACAGTACACTCTGATATAATTATATTTCTTTTATGTCCAGCAGGACTCACTGTTGACACATGTTTTAATACAAGCAGCTTTACAAAAACATTTTTAATACAAGTATCTGTACAAATCAGTTTGATATACAAATTACAAAACAATTCTTTACAAAATTCCAGCTAGCTATGCAGGCATATGTTACACATGCACTGCCCTACTCTCTCTGGCATAGCTGGCACTACCTCATATCATCACAAGAGAGATGTTTGACAGCCCAAAACTGGAGGTATATTTTCTGACTCTCAATGGTTTATGCATATATTATTATATTTGTGTCATTTTATGCTTTCTTAGGGTCTAACTGGGACAGTTTTAACTGGAGAAGACAGCAGAAGCAGGAGCAGGGAGGTATGGGTAGGGAGGTGCTCTAGTTGTGAGGAGTTTGTTACCATCACTAGAGGGTACCAAATGCACCAGTCCTACCATTCCAGCTTCGGGACAGAGACCAGAGATTTTTTTTTTAACTTATTTGGCAAGGTGGTGGCTTTCACTTTTAAAAAGCTTGTGGTTGATCATGTTTCACTTTTAAAAATTTTTGGATTAGTCATCTTTTACTTATTTGGCAAGGTGGAAACACCTTGTCTGCCTAGTCACATTATATGCGCTGTGCATTTTAGTTTGTTGTACCGTTGTCGTCTTGCTGTTTACGATTAGAGTTTTTTGATTATTTTTGTTTTTTTAGTCTTGTGATCAGCATCAGTGTTCATTCACAGCTTACTTGTTTAGATCCGTGAATTGCCCAGCTGATTCTGCTGTTACTTTTCTTTTCTTTTTGCTGAATTGCAGTGTTCTCCTTCTCCCATTCCTGCAATGCAGTTCCTGTGTAGTTGGTGTAACTAGTGTGATAGCATGCTACATTAGTTCTCCTTTTGGACTTACTTCTCCATTCTAAGGGTTGGGAGCAGGGCTGTGATTTTTCTTAAATAGTGAAAGTGCATGTTGCCAGCTATTACTTGAGACATTCTTAACAAACTGTTCTGTTAGCTAACCTGCTTTTTCTTTGCTTTTTTGTTTTATTTTATTTATATGATTTGACCCTTGGATGTATTGTCCTGCCTTGTTGCCTCTTCTCTGCTGAAGTTAATTTTGGGGGTTAATGTGTTTTTAGCACTTCATTACTTTTTCTCATGTCTGAACTCTATTAACTAGATTGATTCTGGATTCTTCTTTTTTTTTCTTCTTACATATTTATATTTAATTATAAATTAGACTTACAATTACTCTGTTCATAA
This sequence comes from Protopterus annectens, assembly GCF_019279795.1. Classification (NCBI taxonomy): domain Eukaryota; kingdom Metazoa; phylum Chordata; order Ceratodontiformes; family Protopteridae; genus Protopterus; species Protopterus annectens. Next base: position 976,782,728 of record NC_056726.1, on the reverse strand, counting down.
AACTATTCATACTTTCCCCTGGTATTATTATGTAGGATCACCCATGTCCACCCTACCCAGTAGTGTAGCTAGGGTGGGATGAATGGGGAAGCTGCCCCATGTGCAAAAAGGGTGCAGTTGTCCAATCCTGATCTCTATTCAGTGAATACCACAATTAGAATGCTGCTATTGCATTTGCAGTTAAATGTGAGCACTGTAGCATTCTGTATGTGGTATTACCTATAGCAAATGTAGCAGTTTGCTATGGTTTAAAAGTAAAACAATGCACTTTTTCTGTCTTTTATAACTGAGCACTGTAATATGCCATGAGTGGTATAAACTGTAACAATCTGCTACAGTTCAAAGTATTTTTTTTTTACTCGACTTATGGAAAAGAGATTTTTTTCAGGGTGTGAGGGGTGCCAGATTGGGGGAAGGCACAGGGCACAATTTTAACCAACTACACCTCTGAACCCACCACTTTGGTTTTGCCTGAATCACACCACGATTTTGAATAATTTGCTTGAATAATCGGCTCCCCATTTAATTTTACTCCAGTTCTGAGTTTGAAGAGATATCCTTTAGCAAAACATCTATAAATACTGTGAAAGCACACTGACTCTACTTTCTGGAAGCCATTTTCTTCAATGGGTCTAGGGGCTGCCAAGACAGAAAAGATAAGTATTAGTAATCTGATTAATTAATTAATTAATCTGCTTGATTTATCTGAATGGTAGTCATTCAAGTTTTACATTTTGTTTTAATTTGGTCAAGACCATAAAGTTAAATATATTATTTAACACAAATAATTTTTGGCTACGCTAATATTTTAGTTGTTTGGCTCAGGAACAAGGAACCCATCTGTTATTTATACATACTGTTTTGAATTATTTATCTGTTTGCTGTTTATGCCTAGTTTGGGCTATCATCTGTGTTTTTATTTTATTCTTGTGCATTCAGCTTCCTTAGTGTCTATCGGACTTACTATGTTTATTTTTCTTGGGATCATCTTGTGGCATTTTATCCATTTTGCCTTCCTAGATATAACACAGACATTTTCTTGTCTTTGCTATAGATGTCACACATTGAAGTAGCTTAATGGCAGGTGCTGGAGGAGGAGGACTGGGGCTGGGACAGACAGTCATTGTAGGTTCTTAGGTCCATAAGTAAGTACTACGCTAGCTGCTGCTGTAGGCCATTTTAAGACTAGCCAATTTCCCTTTTTGAACTCAAATTAACTTATCCCATTTGGTTAGAGATTGGCCTTACCCATCCCATGGTCAGTAATTGTTTATTACCCCAATATACTCCTAGTGTGAATAACTGGGATCATACCATAGTTAATTTGAGGGGACCCATACATGAGATAAGGCATTTAGGAGCTGTCTCTGTCCATTAATAGTACTGGGGTAGTCCTGAGGTCCATGGATCCAAGTTGTGTTTGAATATGGACAGGGATAACCTTTGTTATATGTGGATGGAGAGTCTGCTCCAGAACAGCAGTATCCTTGACGAGATATACTTGCCCCTCCAAACCATTCTATTGATGTTGGAGAAAAGGTTTAGTTCTCTAGATTGGGTATTTCTGATGCCATTTGACTTGCTAATGTGCAGTAAATCCATCAGTATTAGGTCAGAGGATGCCTTGTATGCCAGACACAGGTTATCTCTTACCAGTCTGTAGGTTACAGAGTATAGTGACAGGATTTTGAGTTGGTCCATGTTGGACATGTCAGTTAGGCCTTGGATCCTTTTAGTAAGGCATCGCAATAGGCTTTCCAGTTGTTGAACGTGTCTGGATGGGTCTAGGACTATTCACTGAAAGCACATTTCACTGAAACACATTTCACTGTGCACAATTCATTGAAAGCTTAATTCACTGAAAACACAATTCACTGAAACACATTTCACTGAAAGTTATATATGGCCTTTTCTCCACTGTAGTCTGACCCTGGAGTTAGCATATATATATAGTAGGGGGGTGTGGGGGCCCCCTACCTACTTTAAATATTTTGAGCTATATACATGGATACTTGCAATTCCAATAAATTACTCTTTTCTGAAAATAATATATATCCAAACTATATGGGGTCTACGCCTCTCACCCCCCCAATGTGGGAGGCAGTGCCCCCCCCTTACTATATATTCTAACTTCAGGGTCTCACTACAGTGGGGAAAAGGCCATATATAACTTTCAGTGAAATGTGTTTCAGTGCATTGTGTTTTCAGTGATTTGTGCACAGTCATTTGAGTTTCAGTGAAATGTGCTTTTAGTGAATAGTCCTAGACCTGTCTGGACAGATACATGCCAAAGGGGGCATTATACTCAATGATTTTCTAATGAGAACTGAGTAAAGAGGGACAATGGCATCCCTAGAGCTTGACACAATCCCTTTGTTTATAACCTATGCAATACAGAAGAACTTTCTTACAACAATGGACACATGTTGCTCAAATGTTAAGTCACTGTCTACATATTTTCCCAAATCCAGAAAAAAATGGGTCAACTCTTTGGGGCATACTGTCAATGTGGTAGTTCCTTGGGGTAAGTGACTTCTCGAATGATACAGTAATGAATTTTTTGGTATTTAGTTTCAGTCCCTGATTTTGGCACCAGTTATTTATTTGTGACAAACCTTCCTGCAGGATGGCCATGTCATTTGAGGATTTAATGACTGCTAGTAGCTTGCAGTCATCTGCAAACTTAGTCAGCCAGAGACCTTTGGTATTGGTTTTTACTTTGGAAAAGTAGATGCCAAACAGGGGAAGTCCCAGCACAGAAACGGGGGATGCTGACTTGTCTCTTTGTGGAGGTGACTTACCCTATTTTGATTTCCTGTGTGCTATCTATGAGCAAGTTGACAATCCAGTGGATGGCGTACAGGTTTATTCCCAGTTTATTTGGCTTTATTCTATGCCTAAACTGGGAATTGTGTCAAAAGGTTTGGCCAGCTCAAGGTATTGTGGTAGCAATTCTGTGCCCAGGGTGGAAGCACTACATGCTCCATAGCCCAGTACTGTGCAGCACACGTAGGACAACAACTTTTCTTACTGACCAGGTGTCAGGGACCTGGATACCATTGTCATCTATCTGGGAAGTCTAAACTAGGTCTGATTTTTCAACAAGCTTGGTATCATGTCTGTATGATGTTAACCTGGCCTTCATCTAAGAGACCTGGTTAGATGATAATTTGAGCTGCACCTTGCCTTTACTATATTTCTGGGTTTTCTGTTGTTTAGCACCCAAGATCTGGCAAGCTCTGGGCTAATATTACAGTTTACTGCTATTCACCATTGAGAATGATTTAAGTTAAGGTTAGAGCAAGTGACACTTTTACATATACCCTGGGTACAAGAGCATGTTGTTGGTTCCTTCTCATTTACAGACTACCAGATAACATGAGAATATTTATTCAGGAGTTTGTACAGTTCCTTGTTTTAGTGCTATTAACATCCTTCTGGTTGATCCTGGGTAATTTCAGTATTTCGGTCAATGATGATGTCACTGTGACCCTTGCTCAGGATTTCCTTATGAAAGGCTTTGCTCAAATTATTATCTCTGCTACCCATTGTTTGGGTATAACCTAGACTAAAATGTTTCAACTTGGTGTGTCTAATCTGGCCTTGGTGTTGAGCTAGTCTTTTGGTCTGACCCACAGCTAGTCACATTCTTATTAAATCTGTGCCAGTTACAACCATCTGACCATGAATTGGTTGAACAGAGAAAAAAATTGTGTGCTGTAAGTCAAGATCTATTTGCTCTTGTCTCTGACTACCTTCTCCTGGTACCCAGTACAAGGATCAAAATGATTTTCTCAAACCCTGTAATATATCTCAACATTTTGCACTGCATCTCTTTGCCATAGCCCAAGTGCACCACATTCATCGTAAACCATATGAACCTTAGCTTCATGTGGGTCATAACATCCCTGTACTCCTCTCTTATCAGACCCATTATTGAGTACAATACCCCCTTTGGCATGTACCTTACCAAGCACATGCAGCAGTTGGAGAGACCACAGAGGTTCCTGTCCAGGAAAATCCAGGGGCTCAAAACCTATCCTATACAGATATGTGAAAAGCCCTGTCCCTCTACTCAGTCTCATACAGACTGCTCAGAGGTGACCTGTGTCTGGCATATAAGGCCATTTCAGACCCAGCCTTGATGGAGTTGCTGCATATCTGTAAGACAAAGTCCACTCATGCAACCCATATGCAAGGCCTTAACCTGGTCTGTGACATTAATAGAACTTGTTGGCAGGATAGATTTGTGTCTCAAAGACTCCTCCATATGTGGAATAGACTCCCTCTACATGTCAATCAGAGTACCTCTCTAGTCTTCTTTAAGGGGAACCTGGATGACTGGATGGAAAAAGGAAAATATACCCCTGGGATCCCACATGTGTCTTTGCTGGAAAGGGGAAACAGGTGCTGCCTTTGAGGGAACATGGGCAAAATTCTTGGCTAGGCTTATAAGGGCCTTCGGGCCAATAGCCTAGTATCATACTATGAACCCATGAACCTATGTGAAGCATCGTCTCTTGAGATGGCAGGTGAGAAAGTTAGAGCATAAATGATGATGCTTGGCCTGTGTTGATGTGAAGCGTAGACTTACTGAACACCACACAATTTATCAACTGGAAATCGCAAATAAAAAAGCTTCTGTCTTGTCAAAGTAAGGATCCCCTTTGTGCTCAATAGTCTGGTCAATGTCTTTCCAATCATTTACATCCTGAATAATCCATGCTGCCATTCCACTCTTTGAGATCTTTCATCTATTCATTGTGAACTGGCTGCTTACCTCTTCACAGGTAATCTGGCCTCCTTGTTTTCTGCTGTTGTCTTCCACAGCAAAAACAATAGAATTTCATAGTACAACTGAGAAGCTGGATGGTTGGGTTTAGTGTGTGTTTCAGGAGGTTTATTATCAAGATTTGCTTCCTTGAGTATGAGAATGCATATTGCTACTTGTGGCTTGGTTCCATACCCTACAGGATTGATTTTTATGTATCTTTAGATGCTTGGACCCCTAATTTTCTAGGTTATTTTTTTTCTTCTCTTTCTCCCTGCTGGCTGTCAGTCATCATTGTACAATTGACTAATTCATTCCTCATCACCAAAGCAATGGTTGAACAGGAGATTTGAAATGTTATATGTTGTCCTGTCCCTGCATGCACATGGCAAAGTGCCAGGGAGGGGACAAGAAACAGGCTGCAGCGCAGGGTGTATGCTCATTTCTGCAAGACGTTGTTTCCTAGGAGGCACCCTCCAAAGTATGAATGGTGGGTTCCCCAGTCTGCACCAGGGAAATCTCCCCACTGAGAGTGACCCCAAGTGCACCCCAACAGTAAAGGCGAGTGAATCATACTGTTTCTCTCCTTTCCTTCTCTCCCTGCCTGACACATCCAATGCCTGAGCTACTAATTGAAATCCATTCACCAGGTCTTCTCAAACCAGTCTGATTTTCCATGTTGTTACCACTTCCCAGAGTAGTGGGGTCTTTCCAACTCTGTTAAAATTGAGCTTGATGATCCCAGTCTTTTAGATGCACTCACTTCATCTTGACAATCTGGACAATTACCGTTCTATCTCTAATGTTCCATTTATTGGTAAGTTTAGCGAGAAGGTTGCTTATACACAGCTTGAATCAGTTCTTTTGGAGCACCATACTCATTACCATTTCCACTCTGATTTCTACAGGTCTGTATTTTAAGATTGAAACATCAGGTACTTGAATATTTAAAGCTTGATCTCTAATAGTCGAAACCTAAAAACCGCGAACGGCCACTTACACACAGAGAAAGAATTCACTTGGCCATATTAAACAAAACAAACTTTTAAACCCAAATAAAGAGGGGATTTTGCCCCTCTCACCCCCAATGTGGGGGGCTTTGCACCCAAAACCCCTCCCTAACTAAATATACCGACTCCGAGATTGCTCTGCATTGGAGAAAAGGGCAAACTCCGCATAATGGCCAAGCAAATTTTTCCCTGATGAAAAATTCACAGAAGTAGCCATTCGCGGTTTTCATCTTTCGATATTTACACATCGAGCTTTAGGTATTTGAGTACCTAAAGTTTCGATCTTATAATATAGACCCAGTTTCCACACCAGATGTAGTACTGAGATAGCCCTTACTTGGGTTTTTGTGACTCTTTGTGGTGAGCGATCAGTATTATTATTCTGCTGTGTTCCTTCCTGATCTCTCTGCTGCATTTAGCATAGTAAACCATAACATCCTGCTTGATTGCCTTCTAACCTATTGTGGAGCCTCTGGTACTGACTTCAGATGCTTTAGCTCCTATCTCAGAGACCATACCTGTCAGGTTGTATTATATGTACATCCCATCCATCCATCTATCCATCCATCCACAACCCCTTTTCCCATTTTTGCTCATGGAGCTGGGGTGCATCCCATCCATCCATCTATCCATCCATCCACAACCCCTTTTCCCATTTTTGCTCATGGAGCTGGGGTGTCACTTCAACAGTGACAATCATCTATATCCAAGGTTCAAACCATCTGATGGCTAGCCCTGCCATGATTGTTCTTCCATACCGTGCATTGGCACACACACTCACACCTGTGACCAATTTTGAGTGCCTTATTTACCTACCGCATGTTTTGAAATGTGGAAGGAAACTGGAGCATCCGTAGGAAACCCTTGCCAACATGGGGGGGGTATACAAACTCCACACAGAAGGCACCCCAGCTGAGAATTTAAGCAGAGAACCTCTTGCTAAGAGGCAACAACACTATCCACTGTGTCACAGTTCATCTGTATATCCTGTTACATCTGGAATTACATACACTGGTGTCATCAGGCATACACAGTGCACTTCCATTGACATAGGGGCACTAACACAATGCATATTGTAGTAGGGTTTTTTATGACTGACCTTTGTACAGACTTTCTTGATAAGTGTTCTGGCAGTCATCAGGAAAATGTTATTATAAGAAATGTAAGTCAAGCTAAAAACACTGACTGAAACTGTAAGTCAGAATGAATGCTTGCAAGAGTTTCAAAGCCCTCATTGAAGGAGTCCTTAAATGGACCCAAAATAGCCATTGTGTTATTTGCAGTGGCAAAATCAATGAAATAAAAAAATAGTGCAACAACCTAGGTATGTGAGTAGAAAGAACACTTTATACAATGGTAGAATTAGTGTGCTCATCTCTGACTTCATCAGCCTCTAAAGTTTCATTAAATAGTGACAAGAGATTGAAACTATACAACAGAATAAAATGTTCTTTCTGCTGATGGCCTTTTGTTGTTTACATAGGTTCATAGGTTCATACTAGGCTATCTGCCCTGGGGCAATTATAAGCCTAGTCCGATTCTGTATGGCTTACGCCACCCCTTGATTTGAGTATACTGTGCCCTTTTTAAGGTTTAGTTTACTGTGCCTCTGTCCAATAGTGACACGGGAGTAATCCCTGGGACAAACCTACGATCCCCCATCCACCTATCGAGATTCTTCTTAAAGAGATTCAGTGAGGTGCTTTGCCTCACATGAACTGGAATTCTATTCCAGAGTGAAGGGAGCCTCTGGGTTATGAACCTGTCCCTCCAGCAAGTTCTATTTATTTCTGTGCTGAGGTTCAAGTCCCTCGAGCGTGTGGCTCTAAGGGATTTAGATTTACTGAGGTGGAGCATGTCCATTAATTCTGGATTTGACATAGCTTTGTATGTCAGGCATAGATCGCCTCAAAGTAGGCAGTATGCAACTGAGTAGAGCTGGAGTTTTTTTAACCGAGCAGCATATGGCATCTGTTTGAGACCCTTGATCCTCTTGGTGAGATACTTTTGGGGTCTTTCTAATTGCTGCAGGTGTTGAGTAAGGTACATCCCAAAAGGGCATTGTATTCTATGATGGGCCTGATTTGGGATGAATAAAGGGGCACAATTACCTCTCTTGATCTAGATGTGAAACCCTTTGTGATGAGGTGGGCTATGTAGAAGGTCTTTCTAACCACTTTGGCAATGTGGTTTTCAAAGGAGAGATTGCTATCAGCTTGGGTCCCCAGGTCCCTAATAACTTTCTCTGTACTTAATGGGTTTCCGCCTATGTGGTAATTTGTGGGCACATTGTTTTTGCCAAAGGGTATGACTATACATTTTTTGGCATTTAGCTTTAAACCATGGTGCTGGCACCAGTTATCTGTCTCTGTGAGACCTTTTTGAAGGATGTTTGTGTCAGCTGGAGAGTTGATTATGGCGCCCAGTTTGCAGTCGTCTGTGAACTTGGTGAACCATAGTCCTCCCACGTTTGCCTGTACCTCGGAAAAGTATATACCGAACGAGAGTGGTCCCAGGACAGAACCCTGTGGGACGCCACTTGTGACCGGTTTTGAGTCAGATATAGCTCCAGCAACTCTCACTCTGTGGGTTCTGTCTTTGAGCCAGTTTGTGACCCATCTTGTGACATAGGGGTTTATATTTAAGCTGGATAGCTTATCTATGATGCCCGAGTGGGGTATTGTGTCAAATGCCTTTGCAAGGTCCAGATAGGCTGTGTGGACTACCTTCCCTTCATCTATGGCTTTGGTGACTGTTTCGAAGAAGTCAACCAGGTTCAAAAGGCAGGATCTGCCCTTGACAAAGCCGAACTGGGTAGGATCTAGTGTCTGTAGGTCCCCTTCTGTATAGCCCACCTTATCACGAAAGGGTTCGCATCTAGATCAAGAGAGGTCATTGTGCCCATCTCCTCGTCACTCATCGGGCCCATTATTGAATACAATGCCCCTTTTGGGATGTACCTTACCCGACACCTGCAGCAACTAGAGAGACCCCAAAAATACCTCACCAAGAGGATCATGGGCTACAATCAGATGTCCTATGCAGCTCGACTAAAGCAACTCCAGCTCTACTCAGTTGCTTACCGCCTACTCAGAGGCGATCTATGCCTGACGTACAAAGCCATGTCAAACCCAGAATTAATGGACATGCTCCACCTCAAAAAATCCAAGTCCCTTAGAGCTACATGCTCCAGGGACCTAAACCTCAGCACAAAAATAAATAGGACATGCTGGAGGGACAGATTAATTTCCCAGAGGCTCCCCTCACTCGGGAATAGAATCCCAATTCATGTTAGACATAGCCCCTCGCTGACCCTCTTCAAGCGAAATTTGGACGCGTGGATGGGAAATTGCAAATTCACCCCTGGGATCTCTCCTGTGTCCCTGCTAGACAGAGGCACAGTAAACTAATCTTAAAAGGGTACCTTCTGTGACCTACTTTACAGAGGCACAGTAGGCTAATCTAATATGGAGGCGGAAGCCAAATACACTCTGGCTAGGCTTATAAATGCCCTAGGGCAGATAGCCTAGTATCTACCTATGAACCTATGAATTCCAGGAAGTGCTGGGCCTGGGAGTTTGTACAATGGTAGTGTAATTGAAATCACCCAATATCAGGGTGTTTGGTAGGAACTTCATGTTTTCCAGTGTCTCCAGAAAGGTGGAGTGGTGGTCCTGGATCATGGAGGGTGATCTGCAGCAGGCCACAATTTGCATTGCAGATTTGTCCGATGTTAGTTGCACATGGATGATCTCAGAGGTATCATGCTGTGCCACTAACCTGGAAGTGTAGGTATCCTTGATGAATATGGATACACGCCTTCCTTTTATGTTTCGGTCCGTGTTCTGTGGCTGAAATGTGTGGTGCGAGTTGTAGCCCAGTAGTGCTGGGGTGCTCTCTGGAGCCTTGAACCAGGTTTCAGTTACTGCACAGATGTTGACATTCTCCATACTGAGGAGTGTTTTGAGCATGTGCATTTTGAGATTTAAACTCCTGGCGTTGAGTAGCATAACCCTAGTTTTTTTGTTAATTGTGCTGTTTATGGAGGTGGGTTTGACCCTTGCCTAAAAAAGGCATTATGGGGGCAGCAAGAGCCTTGGCCAGTATTTGAAAGCCTAGGGGTGACAGGTGCAAGCCATCTCTTGTGAAGCAATGTGGCTTATTGAGCATGTCGTCCCAGGCTGACAGACACTGGATCCCCTTTGAATGACACCAGAAGCTTAGCCAATTGTTGAACCTGATAATTTTTTCTTTATACTGAGGTATTATTCTTGGTGAGAGCAGTATGCTACTCAGGGTCAGGATCATACCAACCTGGGCTACATGATCAGAGAGCTCTTCCATGTCTCTTTTCATGTAGTCCAGGGAGGTACATCTTACGTCATTCACACCAACATGAACAATGACAGAGTCATATTTGTACTTGTTCTGGAGTGACCTGAGTGCTTGTGTTATGTGGTGGATTCTGGCTTCTGACAGGCAGCTAACAGTAACCTTCTGCTTGTCCAGCCTAGTGAGTGGGACATCAGTGTGCCGGACTATAGAGTGACCTATTACTAGTGTGTTAGGTATGCTATTTCGTTTTAAGGGCTGTGATTGTGCAGCACACTGATTTTGTGTTTTATGTGTTGTCTGGTTTGCGAAGGGAGGTGCAGGTTGTTTGGGTGTCTGCTTTGGAGGTCTCTGATGCTTTTGCAGGTTTTTATTTAGAGCCTCCGAGTATGATTTTGTGTATTTATGTGTATTTTTTGGCAGTGCTAGTTTAGTAGGTCTGTGTGTGGCTGGAGGTGTGGTGTAAGTGTTAACCTTCTCCTCTTGACTGTCTATTCCAGTCCTAGGTGGAGACAGCTTAGCCTCCAGTTTGGCTGTATAATTGCATCTCTCGCATACATTAGTGTTTTGTGGTAGGAGGAGAGGGTTGTCTGTGTACATGAGGCAGTTGTAACATTGCCTCAGGATACCCAGATTCACCAGCTGGACTGGAGAGTACACCTGAAATTGCCCTTTGGTCATGCCTGAATAGTAGGATGAGCTGCTTAGTCACTTGATTGGGGAGGGGTGAATAAAGAGCCTTGCCCTGCTGGGCAATCAAGTGTCAGGGTATATTAGTGCTTGCTATTAGGTCTGAGCAAGTGTTGGGCTGTAGGATGCTTTTTGAGTGCTTAGGTTGAGAGTTAGACTAGTTTCAAGGGGAAAAGCAGAAGAGCAGACTTAGTGGAGCCGGAAATAATTTAACCCTAGCTAACTGGCACTGCCCGATGCACAAAACCATGCAAACACGGTTTTTATACCAGGGAAATGTAAGATAGAAATTAGCCCAAAATGGCCAATAAACTACTAACTTCTGGGCTGGAACCACTCCTCCAGGGACAGATATGCTACTCAAAGCTCCCCTCTCTCACAGGTGAACAGAGAAACTTCCTTCTAGTCAAGTAAGGTATGGGCAAGTCAGAAACTTGTAACACAGCCCTGAATTCAGCACTAGCCAGAAAACTGGACTATACTAGCTTAGAAAGGCAGGAAACAAGGAAATAATTTTTTTTTTTTGTTTTGTTTTGTTTTTTTTTGAAAAGATAAGGTAAAAACAGTAAAAAATACACATAAAACAGCTTTAAATGACTACAAATGATCAGAAAAGGCTATCGCACTTTAGTGTGTAGCCTACAACAGTTAAATTATTTAAACAAAAAATGACTTTTTTAAAAGTACAGGCAGTGAAATAAGTAAAATATGTGAAAAAAAACAAGCTTTTGAATCTCAATAAATGCTGGAAAATCAGGGTTTAGAAGGAAAACAGTTAAGTACAGCAAGAAAGTACAGAAAACTGATGCTTAATCACTCCAAAGTCTCTCTTCTAAACTAGAAGGCTTGTATCAGTTTAAGGCTTTCTAGTACTTCCCAGTAGGCAAGTTACAGGAAAGATGGCAAACAAGTGCAGATGTAGTCTTTTAAACCAGAAAGTTGAAAGAGATAGAGAAACTGTCCAAATGGTCAATAAACTACAATTTCTGGGCCAAGAACCACTCCTTTTGTGGTAGACAGGCTACCTAGTGCTTACCACTCCCACTGATAAGCTAGAAGGCTTTCTTCCAACAAAGAAAGGTTTGCGGGGCTCAGAAGCTAACCAACAGTCCTGGATACAGCAACTCTGTATCTGGACTAAGCTAGCTACAGGAAAGGTGGGAAACAAGCGCAAGTGCGGCTTTTAAACCAGAAAGTTGAAAGAGATGGAAAAAACTGCCCAAATGGCCAACAGCTACAATTTCATGGCCAGGAACTACTCCTCTTGTGGTAGATAGACTACCGAATGCTTACCATTCCCACTGATAAGCTAGAAGGCTTCCCTCCAACACAGAAAGGTTTGGGGGGGCTCAGAAGCTTACTAACAATCCTGGATACAGCAACTCTGTAACCAGACTAGGCTAGTTATAGGAAAGGTGGGAAACAAGTACAAACACAGGCTTATAAATCAGAAGGTTGAAAGAGATGGAAAAGCTTCCCAAATGGACAATAAACTATAATTTCTGGCCAGAAACCACTCCTCTTGTGGTAGATAGGTTACCTAGTGCTTTCCACTCCCACTGATAAGCTAGAAGGCTTCTCTCCAACATAGAAGGGCTTAGGGGCCTCAGAAGCTTACCAACAGTCCTGGATACAGCAAATCTGTACCTGGACTACACCAGTTACAAGAAAGGCGGGGACCAAATGCAAGCATGGGCTTTTAAACCAGAAAGTAGAAAGAGATGGAAAAACTGCCCAAACAGCCAATGAACTACAATTTCTGGGCCAAAACCCACTCTTCCCATGGTAGATAGGCTACCTAGTGCTTACCACTCCCACTGATAAGCTAGAAGGCTTCCCTCCAACAAAGAAAGGCTTGGGGGGCTCAGAAGCTTACCACCAGTCCTGGATACAGCAAGTCTGTAGCTGGACTAGACTAGTTACAGGAAAGGCAGGAAAAAAGTTTAGATTTTTTTTTACAGAAAAGCAGCTAAAACAGCAGTAAATACAATTCAAATTGCAGTGCAGGCTAGCACACTTGAGTGTGTAGCAATATTACGGCAAATACAGTTTAAATAAATGCAATTAAATTAACAAATGACTAAAAAAAAGTGCAGAAGGCAGTAAATTAGAAGGCTACTAACAAGCAGTAATACGTGCAGAGTAAGAGCGACTGAACAGATAGCACGCAGAACAGCAACTAAGACAGTTGCAGTAAGAGCAGCTGAATAAAATATGTATATATTTTATTTATTTATTTTTTTAGGGAGGGAACAGAGCAGGATTAATAGGCTACAGGGGTTGTCCTTCCCAAATGATCTCTTTGTATACAGTAGGAGTGCCTGAAATCAGAATATGACCTCACTGCACTCAGTTGAGTGAGCAAATTAGATGGGCCCAGAAGGAGTATCCAAATACAAATTTACAAGAGGGGCAGGCATTTTTTATTTTTATTTATTTTTATTTTACATTTGTTTATCGGGCTAGTCCAACTGGATACATTTCCATTTTCAGCAGAGGCCCGGGGAGAAAAGCTCCACATTAAAGTTAATACAAAACAAATTATTTACATAAAGAAGGTAAGTAGTTAGTAAAATGCAAACAGAAAAACATGGTTCAATCTAGATAATTTCAAAGCCACCAACATTAACACCAGAACAAGAACAGGGAGGGTGGGTGAGGAACTAACTGTAGAGACACAGCCACAGCTTTCAGTTGAGTTAATATTCAGTGAGAAACACAAATAAATAAATTAAATGCAAAACTATATGAAAAAAAAACAGATAAAAGTACTTAAATTCACTTATATGTCCAGTTGATTTCAGGTAGATCTTAGCCGGAGCAAAGCTCAGATCTTCTTCTTCTTTCAGCTTTTCCCGGTTAGGGGTCGCCACAGAGGATCACCTGTTTCCATTTCTTCCTGTCCTCTGCATCTTGCTCTATCACACCAACCACCTGCATGTCCTCTCTAGCCACATCCATAAACCTTATTTTAGGCCTTCCTATTTTCCTCTTACCTGGCAGCTTCGTCTTTAGCATCCTTTTCCTAATATACAAAGCATCCCTCCTCAGCACATGTCCAAACTAATGCAATCTCACCTCTCTGGCTTTGTCTCTAAACTGTCCAAGGGCTGACCCTCTAATATACTTATTCCTAATCCTGTCTACCCTTGTCACACCAAGTGCAAATCTTAACATCTTTAACACTGCCACATCCAGCTCTGACTCCTTCCTTTTTGTTAGTGCCACTGTCTCCAACCCATATAACATAGCTGGTCTCACTACCCTTTCGTAGACCTTCCCTTTCATTCTTACTGGTACTCGTCTGTCACAAATCACTCCTGACGCTCTTCTCCACCCACTCCATCCTGCCTGTACTCTCTTCTTCACCTCTCTTCCACACTCACCATTACTCTGAACTGTTGCTCCCAAATATTTAAACTCATCCACCTTCGCCACCTCTACTCCTTGCATCCTCACCATTTCTCTATCCTCCTCTCATTCACATACATATTTTGTCTTAGTCCAGCTGACCTTCACCCCCTGAACCCCGGTCTGCTCCCAAATATAAACTCATAGGTTTTGGGGGCATGTCCATCAATTCTGAGTTGGACATGGCTTTGTAAGTCAGGCAGAGATCACCTCTGAGTAAGCGATATGCCACTGAATACAGCCGGAGTTTTTTTCAGTTGGGCTGCATAGAACATATGTTTGAGGCCAGTAATCCTCTTGGTGAGGTACTTTTTTGGTCTCTCCAGCTGTTGGAAGTGTCTTGTGAGGTACATCCCAAATGGGGCATTGTACTCTATGATGGGTCTGATGAGTGACAAGTAGAGGTGCACTATAACCTCTTTATTTCTAGATACGAACCCTTTAGTAATTAGTTGGGTCACATAGAAGGATTTCCTAACTACTTTGGCAATATAATTGTCAAAGGAGAGATTACTATCTACCTGGGTCCCCAGATCTCTTATTACCTCTTCTGTATTAAGGGGGCTGCCAACTATGTGGTAATTCGTGGGTGTTTTGTTTTTCCCAAACAGGATGACTATGCATTTTTTGGCATTTAGCTTGAGGCCATGACTTTGACACCAGGTGTCCATCTCAGTAAGGCCCTTTTGGAGGATGTCCATGTCAGCCGGAGAGTCAGTTATTGCTCCCAGTTTGTAGTCATCGGCAAACCTGGTTAGCCATAGTCCTCCTGTGTTTGCCTGTACTTCTGAGAAGTATATGCCGAACAGTAGGGGTCCCAGGACCAAGCCTTGTGGTACACCACTTGTGACTGGTTTAGAGTCGGACTTGGAGCCTGCTATTCTTACCGTGTGAGTTCTGTCTGTAAGCCAGTTGGCAACCCATCTCGTGATGTAGGGGTTTATGTTCAGGCTGCTGAGTTTTTCTGTAATACCCGAGTGGGGAATGGTGTCGAAAGCCTTGGCGAGCTCAAGGTAGACTGTGTGAACAACCTTTCCCTTGTCTATGGCCTTGGTGACTGTCTCAAAGAAGTCAACCAGGTTTAGTAGGCATGATCTGCCCTTAACAAAGCCAAACTGGGTCGAGTCAAGTGTTTGGAGGTTCCCAATGTCTTTGTTAATGAGTTCCATGATGATGCACTCCATAGCCTTGCAGGCCAGACTAGTCAGGCTTATGCCCTATAGTTACCAGGGTCAGTTGTGGCCCCTCCTTTGTGGAGTGGAATAACTGTTGCTGTGCGCCATTCTATGGGCACATAGCCTGTGGAGAGGCTGAGGTTGAACAGCGTGTTTAGGAGGGGGGTTAGTTTACTCTGTAGTTCGTGCAAGACGCAGCCTGGGACACCATCTGGCCCCATTGACACTGTGTTTTTGGCTTTTCAAAAGGCTGTTTTCACCTGTGTGTCTGTGATTTCTGTGACACTACACTTTTCCGATATTGTTGTGGGCCCTTTTGGGGGTGAGAGGGGGGTGAAGTTTGCACTGAATCTATCTGCCAGGATGTTCGCAATATCAGTAGGTTCAGTATATTTTGTGCTATTTTGCACTAGTTTAGTGCATATCTGCGAGTTGCCACTTAGATTCTTAACATAGCTAAAGAAGGCTTTGTGGTTATCTTTTGAATCTTTGGCTATTTTTCTTTTGAAGTTAGCCTTGGATGATTTTATGAGCAACCTTAGTTTCTTACTGATACTGATCAGGGATGTCTTTCCTTCTTGGGTTTGCTTTTGTTCTGAAATAATTTCCTCCTTCTATTGTATTGTTTATGGCAGGAGTCCAACAGACTGGTTTCCTTCTCTTAGAGGAGTGAGTCTTGGTTTTGCTAGGGATGGCACGATCCATGCATCCTTGTAGCTGCTCATAGAGTGCATTTGTAAAGGTTTCTGCATCTTGGGCAGCATGATCCTTTAGCGTGGGGGCTGTGAAACTTACTGCCTCTGTCTTAAGTAAGGTGAAGTTTGCTTTAGAAAAGTTTTTTACTGTAGTTTCCTTAGTTGGCAGTGGTGGTGGGGTGTGGACATCCAGAGTGATTAGTTTATGGTTTGATCTAACCAGTGACGGGTTGACCTCTGGTGTGGAACACCTGTCACCCATGTTTGTGATGACCAGATCCAATATGTTTTCACCTCTGGTAGGGGAGCTTGCCAGCTGATCCAGGGCATTTGAGTTGATGAGGTGGAATCCTTCAAAACCCCTGGGCCAGAGGATAATACAGCCCAATCCGCAGAATCCTTTACAAATGCATTCTATGAGCACCTGCAGGAATGCATGGATCGTGCTATCCCAAATAAAACCAAGACTCACTCCTCCAAAAACAGGAGACCGGTCTGGTGGACCCCGGCCATAAATAAGCTATACAACAGAAGGTGGAAGCTACTACATGACAGAGCAAAATCCCAAAAAGGGAAGGCATCTCTGATCAGTATTAGCAAGAAACTTCGATCCCTCATAAAATCATCAAAGGCCAGTTCGAAGAAAGAAAAATTGCCCTAGACACTAAAGATAATCACAAGGCCTTCTTTAGTTATGTCAGAAACATGGGCAGAAACTCCCAGATATGCTCTGAATTATTGCATAACGGTACAAAATATACCAAACCTACAGACATAGCCATCATCCTGGCAGACAGATTCAGCGCAAACTTCTCCCCTTCCCCGAAAGAACAAGCGCCTATCCCAACTGAATGTAACCTCCCTGACATAACAGATGCACAGGTGAAAGCTGCCCTCTCCAAAGCAAAAAACACAGCATCTATGGGACCGGACGGTGCCCCAGGCTGTGTCTTACATGAGCTCCAAGAAGAACTGAACCCTCACATTAAGCCACTGTTCAAACTTAGCTTTATTACAGGATATGTACCCAAAGAATGGCGTACAGCTACAGTGGTCCCACTCCACAAAGGTGGTGCCACAACAGACCCCGGAAACTATCACCCCATAAGCCTGACTAGTCTGGTCTGTAAAGCTATGGAGCGTATTATCATGGAATTCATAAACAAAGACATTGGGAGCCTCCAGACACTGGACCCTACCCAATTCAGCTTTGTTAAGGGCAGATCTTGCCTCTTAAACCTAGTTGATTTCTTTGAAACAGTTACCAAAGCCATAGATGAGGGCAAGGTAGTCCACACAGCCTACCTGGACCTCACAAAGCCGACACAATACCCCACTGGCATCATAAATAAGCTAGCAAATATCAACCCCTATATCACAAGATGGGTTGGAAACTGGCTGAGAGATAGAACCCACATGGTCAGAATCGCAGGTGCCATGTCTGAATCCAAACCACTTACAAGTGGTGTCCCACAGGGCTCAGTTCTGGGACCTCTTGTTCGGTATATACTTCTCTGAGGTTCAGGCTAACATGAGGATTATGGCTGACAAAGTTCAGATGACTGCAAACTGGGGCCATAATCATCTCCAGCTGACACAAGCATCCTCCAAAAGGGTCTCACAGAGATGGATGCTTGGTGCCAGAGCCACGGCCTCAAGCTAAATGCTAAAAAGTGCATAGTCATCCCCTTTGGGAAAAACAAAGTGCCCACAAATTACCACATAGGTGGTAATCCATTAAGTATGGAAGAAGTAATTAGAGATTTGGGGACCAACGTAGATAGTAATCTCTCCTTTGATGATCACGTTGCCAAAATGGTTAGAAAGACCTTCTATATAGCCCACCTTATCACGAAAGGGTTCGCATCTAGATCAAGAGAGGTCATTGTGCCCATCTCCTCGTCACTCATCAAGCCCATAATTGAATACAATGCCCCTTTTGGGATGTACCTTACCCGACACCTGCAGCAACTAGAGAGACCCCAAAAATACCTCACCAAGAGGATCATGGGATACAAACAGATGTGCTATGCAGCTCGACTAAAGAAACTCCAGCTCTACTCAGTTGCTTACCGCCTACTCAGAGGCGATCTATGCCTGACGTACAAAGCTATGTCAAACCCAGAATTAATGGACATGCTCCACCTCAAAAAATCCAAGTCCCTTAGAGCTACATGCTCCAGGGACCTAAACCTCAGCACAAAAATAAATAGGACATGCTGGAGGGACAGATTCATTTCCCAGAGGCTCCCCTCACTCTGGAATAGAATCCCAATTCATGTTAGACATAGCCCCTCGCTGACCTTCTTCAAGCTAAATTTGGACGCGTGGATGGGAAATCGCAAATTCACCCCTGGGATCTCTCCTGTGTTCCTGCTAGACAGAGGCACAGTAAACTAATCTTAAAAGGGTACCTTCTGTGACCTACTTTACAGAGGCACAGTAGGCTAATCTAATAGGGAGGCGGAAACCAAATACACTCTGGCTAGGCTTATAAATGCCCTAGGGAAGATAGCCTAGTATCTACCTATGAACCTATGAATTCCAGGAAGTGCTGGGCCTGGGAGTTTGTACAATGGTAGTGTAATTGAAATCACCCAATATCAGGGTGTTTGGTAGGAACTTCATGTTTTCCAGTGTCTCCAGAAAGGTGGAGTGGTGGTCCTGAGTCATGGAGGGTGATCTGCAGCAGGCTACAATTTGCATTGCAGATTTGTCCGATGTTAGTTGCACATGGATGATCTCAGAGGTATCATGCTGTGCCACTAACCTGGAAGTGTAGGTATCCTTGATGAATATGGATACACGCCTTCCTTTTATGTTTCGGACCGTGTTCTGTGGCTGAAATGTGTGGTGCGAGTTGTAGCCCAGTAGTGCTGGGGTGCTCTCTGGAGCCTTGAACCAGGTTTCAGTTACTGCACAGATGTTGACGTTCTCCATACTGAGGAGTGTTTTGAGCATGTGCATTTTGAGATTTAAACTCCTGGCGTTGAGTAGCATAACCCTCGTTTTTTTGTTAATTGTGCTGTTTATGGAGGTGGGTTTGACCCTTGCCTAAAAAAGGCATTATGGGGGCAGCAAGAGCCTTGGCCAGTATTCGAAAGCCTAGGGGTGACAGGTGCAAGCCATCTCTTGCGAAGCAACGTGGCTTATTGAGCATGTCGTCCCAGGCTGACAGACACTGGATCCCCTTTGAATGACACCAGAAGCTTAGCCAATTGTTGAAACTGATCATTATTTCTTTATACTGAGGTGTCATTCTTGGTGAGAGCAGTATGCTACTCAGGGTCAGGATCATACCAACCTAGGCTACATGATCAGAGAGCTCTTCCATGTCTCTTTTCATGTATTCCAGGGAGGTACATCTTACGTCATTCACACCAACATGAACAATGACAGAGTCATATTTGTATTTGTTCTGGAGTGACCTGAGTGCTTGTGTTATGTGGCGGATTCTGGCTTCTGACAGGCAGCTAACAGTAACCTTCTGCTTGTCCAGCCTAGTGAGTGGGACATCAGTGTGCCGGACTATAGTCACCTATTACTAGTGTGTTAGGTATGCTATTTTGTTTTAAGGGCTGTGATTGTGAGGCACACTGATTTTGTGTTTTATGTGTTGTCTGGTTTGTGAAGGGAGGTGCAGGTTGTTTGGGTGTCTGCTTTGGAGGTCTCTGATGCTTTTGCAGGTTTTTATTTAGAGCCTCCGAGTATGATTTTTTGTATTTATGTGTATTTTTTGGCAGTGCTAGTTTAGTAGGTCTGTGTGCGGCTGGAGGTGTGGTGTAAGTGTTAACCTTCTCCTCTTGACTGTCTATTCCAGTCCTAGGTGGAGACAGCTTAGCCTCCAGTTTGGCTGTATAATTGCATCTCTCGCATACGTTAGTGTTTTGTGGTAGGAGGAGAGGGTTGTCTGTGTACATGAGGCAGTTGTAACATTGCCTCAGGATACCCAGATTCACCAGCTGGACTGGAGAGTACACCTGAAATTGCCCTTTGGTCATTCCTGAATAGTAGGATGAGCTGCTTAGTCACTTGATTGGGGAGGGGTGAATAAAGAGCCTTGCCCTGCTGGGCAATCAAGTGTCAGGGTATATTAGTGCTTGCTATTAGGTCTGAGCAAGTGTTGGGCTGTAGGATGCTTTTTGAGTGCTTAGGTTGAGAGTTAGACTAGTTTCAAGCAAAAAACAGAAGAGCAGACTTAGTGGAGCCGGGAATACTTTAACCCTAGCTAACTGGCACTGTCCGGTGCACAAAACCATGCAAACACGGTTTTTATACCAGGGAAATGAAAGATAGAAATTAGCCCAAAATGGCCAATAAACTACTAACTTCTGGGCTGGAACCACTCCTCCAGGGACAGATATGCTACTCAAAGCTCCCCTCTCTCACAGGTGAACAGAGAAACTTCCTTCTAGTCAAGTAAGGTATGGGCAAGTCAGAAACGTGTAACACAGCCCTGAATTCAGCACTAGCCAGAAAACTGGACTATACTAGCTTAGAAAGGCAGGATACAATGAAATAATTTTGTTTTTTTTTTGTTTTGTTTTGTTATTTTGAAAAGATAAGGCAAAAACAGTAAAAAAATACACATAAAACAGCTTTAAACGACTACAAACGATCAGAAAAGGCTATCGCACTTTAGTGTGTAGCCTACAACAGTTAAATTATTTAAACAAAAAATGACTTTTTTAAAAGTACAGGCAGTGAAATAAGTAAAATATGTGAAAAAAAACAAGCTTTTGAATCTCAATAAATGCTGGAAAATCAGGGTTTAGAAGGAAAACAGTTAAGTACAGCAAGAAAGTACAGAAAACTGATACTTAATCACTCCAAAGTCTCTCTTCTAAACTAGAAGGCTTGTATCAGTTTAAGGCTTTCTAGTACTTCCCAGTAGGCTAGTTACAGGAAAGATGGCAAACAAGTGCAGATGTGGTCTTTTAAACCAGAAAGTTGAAAGAGATGGAGAAACTGTCCAAATGGTCAATAAACTACAATTTCTGGGCCAAGAACCACTCCTTTTGTGGTAGACAGGCTACCTAGTGTTTACCACTCCCACTGATAAGCTAGAAGGCTTTCTTCCAACAAAGAAAGGCTTGCGGGGCTCAGAAGCTAACCAACAGTCCTGGATACAGCAACTCTGTATCTGGACTAGGCTAGTTACAGGAAAGGTGGGAAACAAGCGCAAGTGCGGCTTTTAAACCAGAAAGTTGAAAGAGATGGAAAAAACTGCCCAAATGGCCAACAGCTACAATTTCATGGCCAGGAACTACTCCTCTTGTGGTAGATAGGCTACCTAATGCTTACCATTCCCACTGATAAGCTAGAAGGCTTCCCTCCAACACAGAAAGGTTTGGGGGGCTCAGAAGCTTACTAACAATCCTGGATACAGCAACTCTGTAACCAGACTAGGCTAGTTATAGGAAAGGTGGGAAACAAGTACAAACACAGGCTTATAAATCAGAAGGTTGAAAGAGATGGAAAAGCTTCCCAAACTGCCAATAAACTATAATTTCTGGCCAGAAACCACTCCTCTTGTGGTAGATAGGTTACCTAGTGCTTACCACTCCCACTGATAAGCTAGAAGGCTTCTCTCCAACATAGAAGGGCTTAGGGGCCTCAGAAGCTTACCAACAGTCCTGGATACAGCAAATCTGTACCTGGACTACACCAGTTACAAGAAAGGCGGGGACCAAATGCAAGCATGGGCTTTTAAACCAAAAAGTAGAAAGAGATGGAAAAACTGCCCAAACAGCCAATGAACTACAATTTCTGGGCCAAAACCCACTCTTCCCATGGTAGATAGGCTACCTAGTGCTTACCACTCCCACTGATAAGCTAGAAGGCTTCCCTCCAACACAGAAAGGCTTGGGGGGCTCAGAAGCTTACCAACAGTCCTGGATACAGCAAGTCTGTATCTGGACTGGACTAGTTACAGGAAAGGCAGGAAAAAAGCTTAAATTTTTTTTTTTTTTTTTACAGAAAAGCAGCTAAAACAGCAGTAAATACAATTCAAATTGCAGTGCAGGCTAGCACACTTGAGTGTGTAGCAATATTACGGCAAATACAGTTTAAATAAATGCAATTAAATTAGCAAATGACTAAAAAATAAGTGCAGAAGGCAGTAAATTAGAAGGCTACTAACAAGCAGTAATACGTGCAGAGTAAGAGCGACTGAACAGATAGCACACAGAACAGCAACTAAGACAGTTGCAGTAAGAGCAGCTGAATAAAATATGTATATATTTTATTTATTTATTTATTTTTTTTAGGGAGGGAACAGAGCAGGATTAATAGGCTACAGGGGTTGTCCTTCCCAAATGATCTCTTTGTATACAGTAGGAGTGCCTGAAATCAGAATATGATCTCACTGCACTCAGTTAAGTGAGCAAATGAGATGGGCCCAGAAGGAGTATCGAAATACAAATTTACAAGAGGGGCGGGCATTTTTTATTTTTATTTATTTTTATTTTACATTTGTTTAGCGGGCTAGTCCAACTGGATACATTTCCATTTTCAGCAGAGGCCCGGGGAGAAAAGCTCCACATTAAAGTTAATACAAAACAAATTATTTACATAAAGAAGGTAAGTAGTTAGTAAAATGCAAACAGAAAAACATGGTTCAATCCAGATAATTTCAAAGCCATCAACATTAACACCAAAACAAGAGCAGGGAGGGTGGGTGAGGAACTAACTGTAGAGACACAGCCACAGCTTTCAGTTGAGTTGATATTCAGTGAGAAACACAAATAAATAAATTAAATGCAAAACTATATGAAAAAAAACCAGATAAAAGTACTTAAATTCACTTATATGTCCAGTTGATTTCAGGTAGATCTTAGCCGGAGCAAAGCTCAGATCTTCTTCTTTCAGCTTTTCCCAGTTAGGAGTCGCCACAGCGGATCACCTGTTTCCATTTCTTCCTGTCCTCTGCATCTTGCTCTGTCACACCAACCACCTGCATGTCCTCTCTAGCCACATCCATAAACCTTATTTTAGGCCTTCCTCTTTTCCTCTTACCTGGCAGCTTCATCTTTAGCATCCTTTTCCTAATATACAAAGCATCCCTCCTCAGCACATGTCCAAACTAATGCAATCTCACCTCTCTGGCTTTGTCTCTAAACTGTCCAACCTGGGCTGACCCTCTAATATACTTATTCCTAATCCTGTCTACCCTTGTCACACCAAGTGCAAATCTTAACATCTTTAACACTGCCACATCCAGCTCTGACTCCTTCCTTTTTGTCAGTGCCACTGTCTCCAACCCATATAACATAGCTGGTCTCACTACCCTTTTGTAGACCTTCCCTTTCATTCTTACTGGTACTCGTCTGTCACAAATCACTCCTGACACTCTTCTCCACCCACTCCATCCTGCCTGTACTCTCTTCTTCACCTCTCTTCCACACTCACCATTACTCTGAACTGTTGCTCCCAAATATTTAAACTCATCCACCTTCGCCACCTCTACTCCTTGCATCCTCACCATTTCTCTATCCTCCCTCTCATTCACATACATATTTTGTCTTAGTCCAGCTGACCTTCATTCCTCTCCTCTCTAGAGCATATCTCCACCTCTCCAGGGTCTCCTCAACCTGGTCCCTACCCTCACTACATATCACAATGCTATCTGCAAACATCATAGTCCACGGGGATTCTTGTCTGATCTCTGTCAACATGTCCATCACCAGTGCAAATAAGAAAGAGCACAGAGCTGATCCTTGATGTAATCCCACCTCCACCTTAAACACATCTGTCACTCCCACTGCAGATCTCACTGCTGTCCCACTACCCTTGTACATATCCTGCACCACTCTTACATACTTCTCTGCCACTCCCAACTTCCTCATACAATACCACAACTCCTCTCTAGGCACTTACAAACACAAGGTGCATGGTTTGAGTCTCACAAGGGATAATTGGCTAGGCTTAAAATGGCTCACAAGTGTAGTTAGCTTAGTAATAACCTATGAACCCTGTCATATGCTTTATCTAAGTCCACAAAGATACAATGCAACTCCTTCTGACCTTCTCTGTACTTCTCCATCAACACTCTCAGAGCAAACATTGCATCTGTAGTGCTCTTTCCTGGCATGAATCCATACTGCTGATCACTAATCATCACCTCCCATCTTAACCTAGCTTCCACTACTCTTTCCCATAATGTCATGCTGTGATTGATCAGTTTTTTTCCCTCTGTAGTTACTACAGCTCTGCACATCACCCTTATTCTTAAAAATCTGTACTAAAACACTTTTTCTCCACTCCTCAGGCATCCTCTCACTTTCCAAGATTTCATTAAACAATCTGGTTAAAACTTCCACTGCCATTTCTCCTAAACACCTCCAAGCTTCCACAGGTATGTCATCTGGACCAACAGCCTTTCCATTCTTCATCCTCTTCATAGCTATCCTTATTTCTGCCTTGCTAATCCATTGCACTTCCTGATTCACTATCTGCACATCATCCAGCCTTCTCTCTCTCTCGTTCTCTTCATTCATCAGCCCCTCAAAGTACTCTTTCCATCTGTTCAACACATTTTCCTCGCTAGTGAGTACATTTCCCTCATTATCCTTTATCACCCTTACCTGCTGCACATCTTTCCTAGCTTGGTCCCTCTGTCTAGCTAATTGGCACATCCTTTTCTCCCTCCTTAGTGTCCAACCTTTCATACAACTCTCTATACGCTTTATCCTTAGCCTTTGCCACCTCTCTCTTTACCATGCACCTCATCTCCTTATACTCCTGTCTACTTTCTTCATCTCTTTGACAATCCCACTTCTTCGCTAACCTCTTTCTCCGTATACTCTCCTGTACTTCCTCATTCCACCACCAGGTCTCCCTGTCCTCCTTCCTCTGCCCAGATGTCACACCAAGCACCTTTCTAGCAGTCGCCCTTACTAGCTCTGCTGTAGTTACCCAGCTATTCGGTAACACTTCACTGCCACCCAGTGCCTGTCTTAACTCTTCCCTGAACTCCACTTCACAATCACCCTTTTTCAATTTCCACCATTTGATCCTTGGTGCTGCCCTCACACTTCTCATCCTCTTCTTGATCACCAGTGTCATTCTAAAGACCACCATTCTATGCTACCTAACTACACTTTCCTCCATCACCACTTTACAGTCTTCAATCTCCTTCAAACTGGCCCTCCTGCATAGGATATAATCCACCTGTGTGCATCTCCCTCCACTCTTGTATGTCACCCTATGCTTCCCCCGTTTGTTAAAATACATATTCACCACAGCCATGTCCATCCTTTTTGCAAAATCCACTACCATCTGTCCTTCTGCATTCCTTTGCTTAACACCATACCTACCCGTCACTTCCTCATCCCCTCTGTTCCCTTCACCAACATGTCCATTGAAATCTGCTCCGATCACCACTCTCTCACTCTTGGGTACAGTCATCACCACTTCATCCAACTCACTCCAAAATTTTGTTCTCATCCATCGCACACCCAATGTGCGGACCATATGCACTAACAACAGTCATCATTACATCATCAGTATCCAACTTCATAAACATCACTCTATCCGACACTCTTTTCACCTCAAAAACACTCTTGGCATATGGTTCCTTCAGGATAACCCCTACCCCATTTCTCCTCCCATCCACACCATGATAGAACAGTTTTAACCCACCTCCAATACACCTGGCCTTACTTCCCTTCCACCTGGTCTCTTGTACACACAATATATCAACCTTCCTTCTGTCCATCATATCAGCTAGCTCTCTTCCTATACCAGTCATGCTGCCAACATTCAAAGTTCCTACCCTCACTACCACACTCCTAACCTTTCTCCTCTCTTCCTGCCTTTGGGCATGCCCTCCCCCTCTTCTTCTCCTTCTACTCCTTCGGCCAACAGTAGCCCAATTTCTTCCGGCACCCTTTCGGCTAACAGTACTGGTAGTTGTCGTTGTTAACGCGGGCCTCAACCAATCTGGTATGTAAATCTGTATTGAGCAAAGCTCAGATAATAAGCAGAAATAACCCAAAATGTACCACTTATATAAGGCAGGACAGGATATCAGTGATGAGGTGAAACTACCCCCACTGCTATCAATGGCTACACAGAAATTCTAACAAGTACTCTGTAGAGACACAGCCACAACTTTCAGTTGAGTTAATATTCAGTGAGAAACACAAATAAATAAATTAAACGCAGAACTATATTCAAACAAACAGATAAAAGTGTATTTAAATTCACTTATACATCCAGTTGATTTCATGTAGATCTTAGTCGGAGCAAAGCTCAGATAATAAGCAGAAATAACCCAAAATGTACCATTTATATAAGGCGGGACAGGATATCAGTGATGAGGTGAAACTACCCCCACTTCGATCAATGGCTAGATAGAAACTCTAACAAGTTTTCTGTAGAGACACAGCCACAACTTTCAGTTTAGTGAATATTCAGTGAGAAGCACAAATAAATAAGTTAAATGCAGAACATTATGAAAAACATGAGATAAAACTGTACTTAAATTCACTTATATGTCTGGTTGATTTCAGGTAGATCTTAGCCGGAGCAATTCCATTTGCATTCACACTCCAGAGTTTGAAGGGTCATGGCATCTGATTTCTACTTTAAGAAGAAAGTGTCTCTTTTCTAGTCAGTAAATTCTTTGAAACCAAAATTGTTCAACCCTGCTGTTAATTGGTCAGGTAAGACATTAGTCCAAATCAGATATTTATTCCATATACCAGAGTTCTGCTGTGGCGACCCCTAACCGGGAAAAGCCGAAAAACATTAGTTTTATTCCATATACCAGCTGCAGTTAGGATGGAAACAGCTACAAAAATCACAGGATCACTTACCATATGAATTATATAGCTACTGTTACCTCACAGTATCCATTTAAAATAAATAGGCAGGCTAGGGGGTTCTAAATCATGGAGAGATAATACAGTTAAATTTCAAATATTTTTTATTGTTTAAGTGGTCGTTTACAAACATAATAGCAGCACATTTTCCCCAATTTGCTCAGTTTAATTTCATCTTACAACTCAGAAATAAAAATGATTTCTTTCCTTTTGAGGAAACATTAAACTTAATCACAGTTTGGCAGTTTTTTTTTTGTTTTGTTTCTGGCTGCCATTTAGAAATAACTGAAAGACTTAATCAAGCTGAGCTGCAGTTTCACTCATGGAAAGTAGATTTCTTGGAGTTTTTTTTTCTGCATTTGTCCTTCTTGAAGGTCTGGGCTTAATAAAATTGTGTGCTCATAGTTTTACCAGATTTGAAAACCTACCAGTCTAAAATAATATTTATCATTTACCCTTGCATGTTGTCAAGGGTGTTTTTTATTTGTTCTTTATTTTTTTTTTTGTTATTGAATTCTATTGGAAAATGAGCTATGAGCAGACTCATAATAGCATCCAAATGATAGCACCTACTACTCCTAGATGGTTGGGGCCTCTCTGATATTCACCTCTAATTCTACAGCCAGCAAAGAGGCCATAACTCTTAACTGAAACTCTGTAATACTGTCTTACATTACAGGTCTTCACATTGTGTTAAAATGTGCTACTGTCAGAAACTAACAAATAAACAAATGTGTAATTGTAAAGCCTCCATTTGTTAGAAAATGGCCACCATGGATATAATACCTATGGTTTGTCTAGGAAATAAAGATGCAACTCCTTGATTTTGTCTTATCAGGAAGTCATCCCAATGAAAGAATAAAAGTAAATGTTTTATTGATGAAGAGGTAAACCATGGCCCACTCCCCTTAACATAAATATACTGCCTTTATGGTCTCTCAACCACAGAGAGAAAAAAAAAAAACACCTCAGACAGGGAACACATAATACATTTCTTACCAGGTGAGGGTAAGATGCTTGGTAGAAGGAAGTCTGGTCAAATTATGTACTTAGAAAATCAAGCAAAAGTGTGCCTTGTTTCAGGCAGAGGACTGGTTCTCTGCCTGGGGTTATTTTCTTTACCCTGGCGTGGAGTAGATGATTATAATAAGTAGTACGCTGCAAGGAGAAAAGCTTGCTTTATAAGGAGGAGCATCTAAAATCCTCCAGAGGAAAGTAACTTAAACTTTCCTGAATGAACATTTGGCCGATGTTACAGCTACACTTTCATTTGGGGAATGCTGTCTTCCACGAAATGATTAAGCCCCTATCAAATAATACTAATGTTTTTGCAGTAAGTAAGCAGTCTGGCCTGGCTAAATACATATCACAGAGAGCCTTTGTAATTTGATGTAACACATACTGACTCTTGTATCTATATTAATTGTGAAGTACATTGTTTAGCATCACTTCTGCCACTTGTCTGCTGACTTTCCTCTTTCTTCTCCTGTTTCTTCTCTCCCTTCCATCTGTGCCAGCCTTTTTTAGAGTGCCTCTGTAGCCTTGCTTCCAACTACCCACTATGACAGTTTATTTATTTTCTAATTTCTTTTCTCTACCCGTTGATTAGGAAAGAAATTCCAATTGGAGTAGCCATACTTTCAGTGGATTCCTGGAGAAATGAGGTCCAGAGACATTACAATATATTAAGTCAGTATACATCAAGAATATCTTAAAGATATTAGGAGACAACATATAGTATGATTCAGAGCAGACTGAACTGAGATGGCATCATAAATTGTATATACTTAGTAAATACTTTCTGCATATTGTATGCACTAAGTAAATACTAATTTGATACAGTTCTGTTGTACAGAATATTTGAGAACATAGACAGGAGTATATGCAGATGCGTCAGATAACGTGCTAACATATAATCATGGCCAATAGCTGGAGAAAAAATGTTTTTATGTATAACTACTATTTCCAAGAAAATAGAAATAGATTTTTTTCTCAGAGCTAAGATGCAGTGTAAGCCCTTCAGTTGCATCTGTTCCATTGCCCGCTCAGTCCCTTCTTTTCCTTTAATTTGATCCCTTGCAGTCTCATACCGTTATTTCACATGCTCATATAATGTCTTCCCTCTCATGCCTGAATTCTGCTGAATAGAGATCTAGTGTTTCTACCTACCCATACTCCAAAACGTGTGACTCATTGTGTGGCAAATCTATAAAATGTACAGTATGTAATCGAAGTGGAAGCTGGAAGTTCAAAGCACAGTGAAATCAAGTATAGATATTTGTAATGTTTGCAAATTAGAGTGCATCACATGTTTCTATGAATTTTGTTTCTAAATGTAATTGTGTAGTTTGTGTATGTTTGCCATTTCCCTGCAGTCTGTGGGACTGGCTACTTTGATGTCGGACAATTGCTTGTCACAGTCCTGAATTGCTAAGAGAACTGTTAAAGTAAGCTTTGTTGCACTGCTGCACTGTTTCTAAAACACATTTTAGGGATATATGTACATGGTGAGGAGTTCTTACACTGGAGGAAAGAGATAACTCCCCAGCATATTTCTCAACCTCTTAGAGCAAGAAATCTGAACAAATCCTAAAATAATGGGGGGGGGGGGATAAAGGTCCAAAAATAGAGACAAATTTTAAATATCACTCTTATAACTTAGAAAGTTGCTAGAGTAAAGGATTTGTGTTAGCATGTGTTTTATGAAAGATGTGAAATCTGAAACTCAAATGTATGTAATTATTTAGTGACGTTAGTCCTCGGTGATTTGCCAGAAAACCACACATTTTATGAGGAACAGACCAAAAATATGAGGCAAGAATCTGGAAAATTGAGTGGTATGCTGACCAGTGCTGCTGGACTGACCGATATGACCTTGTAATGCATGTCTTGAACTTGAATGGGGGTGCCACTTGACACCTCTGAGTACATGTTGTCAAGTTCTGACTACACCCCCTCCCCGGTTCCACAGAGTTCTATTTTATACCTATAGTTGCTTTGTATGTGTATGTTCCAATTGGTAGAGTTGAATAGACAGAGAGGCCTTCAGCATCATTGTTATGCAGGATGTGAAGGCTGCCAGACCAGCTAGATAGAATTTTGTAAATAATAATCCTGTGTCATTTGTAAATATTAATATGATCCATAGGCTTGTTTTACAAATGCAAGAAAACTGTGTTATGTGCTGAGCTTCGAAAAAGTAACCACAGTGCACCCTGCTGGAAAAGAGCAGACATGTATAAGCAATGTGCCAATGCAAATGTGTGGTTTCATAGTAAAAGTGAAATATACAGAGTTAACTTGCAAAACTCTAAGAAAATAAGCTGATAAGTAGAGTTTTATGATGTGTATAAAGTTAGTTTATCTCAGCTAAAGACCAAAGGGTGTCCATTTCTACTGTGCAGTGTTACTAATTGCTTATCTTTTGGCATTGCTCACCGGTCCTGCAGTACCCTGTTACATCTCTGGAAATCCCAGGCCAATAGAAGTTCTGCATAATATGTCTCTTTGTACGTTTTATGCCCATATGACCTGCAAAGGGAATATCATGGGCTATGGCTAGAAATGCCAGATGGTAGGCTCTTGGCACACCCAACTGCTACATTCTCTCACCTTCTAGCCCTCCCTCAAGTGTCCACTCTCTATACAGTAACCCTTTGTCCCAGTATACATATTCCCCTTTCCCTTGAGAATCAGGTGCCTCACTAGCTACATGCCCCAGCCCTTGTAAAGTAGGGTCTGAGAGCTGAGCCTGTCTCAACAGTCTCTTTTTGACCCGTCCAAGCTCCCCTTCCACAGGACACCTGGT
Source organism: Protopterus annectens (assembly GCF_019279795.1). NCBI lineage: Eukaryota > Metazoa > Chordata > Ceratodontiformes > Protopteridae > Protopterus > Protopterus annectens. Next base: position 976,752,010 of record NC_056726.1, on the reverse strand, counting down.
ATCCTCTCACAGCGGTGCCTCATTGTCAGCCTGGGTACTACTACTCTTCACCTCTGCACTTGCAGTCACTCTGTCCAAGGGAACATCAATACCCACAAGCAGCTGTGGCTCACCTTCAGTCTCACTGCTACATGATATCTCCCTCCCTGATGTAACCACCTCACCAGTCCTGGGTGCAAGTGAGTGGTCTGTCTGGGTCTCCCCAGGCTACCAGAATCACATGCTTGTCTCTAAGCCTGACTGCGTGTAACTGCATGAACACATGGTACTGCACTATCAAAATCATTACCTATCAGGACATCTGCAGGGATATACTCAAACATACCTACTTGCTGGCTTCCTTTTCCACCCTTCTAGTCATTGTGAACCCTAGCCAAAGGTATTTGGAATGGGGTCCCTCCTAAAGGTCTGACTGGAGTAGACTGCCCAGGCAAGTAGTGCTCCTCTTTAACCATTGCAGGCTTCACAATGGTTATGCCAGAAGCTGTGTCTGTCTTAGCAATGGTCTCTTTGTCATTCACTAAGATAGGATATAACCTTTTGTGGTAGTTTGGTATGCTTGTTGTCTCAAGACAACCTGCTGCTGGCATTTTGTCAATCCCACTTACTGGCTCCCTCACCTTTTGCTCCCCACCTTGCCTCTTTAGACATCTATATGCTACATGGCCCCACTGGTAGCATTCAAAACATTTAACCCTAGGTTATGGACATGTACCTGGATTATTGGCTTCCCCTGCTACTGTCAGATTCTGTTGGGGCAGTCTGGGCTGCCCACCATGGGTTCCTTTAGACAAATGAGCAGCACTGGGTGTCCCTTTCCTATGCAGTGATGCCCTGCTTGTTTGGTATAGGCCTCCCTTCTTCCCCAACTCATCTACAGTAAGGCATTGTCTATCAGCTAACCAGATCCTCATGTCTTCAGGCAAAGTGCTAATGGCTTGTTCCCTCACCAAAAGGTCTGCCAGCCCTTCAAAACTGATAACCTGACATCCACTCACCCAACTATGAAAATAAGTGCTCAGTTAAGCAACATATTCACACACACTTTCATCTGCCTTGCATCTATGCTTACGAAATCTTTTCCTATAAGCTTCAGGTGTTAGCTTAAAAAATTCTTGCAAACAGTTCTTTACAACATTATAATTTAAAAAAGTCAACATCAGATAGTTTGGAAAGAACATTTACAGCTTTACCATGGAGTAAGGGGGCCAGGGACCATACCCAGAGCCCTTGGTCAACATCATACTATTTACATACCCTCTCAAACATATTAATGAAACTATCAAAATTATCATCCACTTTAAATTGTGGAAGAAATTTACTGACATTTTGTGCTTCTGGGGTCCGGTTACTCCCTTCCCCATTACCTTCATGACTCTGGCGAAGAGTCAGCATCTCCTTTTCATGTTGCCTCTGCCTCTCCTTCTCTTCAGCTTGCAGATGTTGTAGTTTCTCATTTTCCTCAGTCTCTAGATGCCTCAGCTGTTTCTATTTCCAAATGCTTGGTCTCAACTCAAGTCTCTTTAACTTCAGATGGATTTTTAAATCCTCTGTATAAAGGTTGAGCTGTCCATTCAGTCCAGTGTTGCACATCTCCATGGCCAGTCTGATCACCTCCTGATTGCTATTCTCTGATGAAGCTGTGACCAAAGCTATAATCATGTCTGCTTTAGTCAGGTTTCCATGCACCAGTCCTTTAGCCTGGCACATCTCAGCCAACTAGCTCCTTGTCAGCTTGCCATACTCCTCTGCTGACATGCTTGCCTGCTCTCCCTGACTAATTAAGCTTGCCTGCTCTCCCTGACTAGCTAAGCTAACAAAAGAAATAAAACAATTGTGATATGAACTCTGAATGTTCACTGCATGGCTGATTTAGAGCTCAAATACACCTTCAGTGATCACTGTACACAAGCTACAGGAATTTAATATCCACACCACTACAAGCCAATTAATATGTGATGTGGCTAACTCACCACTATCAACCAATTAATATTTGATGTTGATATCCCACCACTGCCAAACAATTAATATGTGATACCACTGCCCTGGCCCAGTAATCAAGGAGCCTCAATCTTCACTATTAACACCAGTAAGGCGCGTGTACAGTGGGAGGATGAGTAAGAGCACAGAGATCACAGTTATTCTGGGACTGGTTTCTCACTCTCTCTCCATATCTCCAATAAGACTCCCCACTGGCAAAGCTATAGAGTGGAGTCCTTAGCCAGGGTTCCAAGCCAAGTCCTCCCAGTACTATCTCTGTCCAACCAGTACTTCGTGTCCCTGCCCAAGTAGCTGACACACACACACAGTTTGAGATTTGATTTATGCACAAACACCCACCTGGGGAAGGCTGGCACATGTTTACTAGCTATGCCCCTTCTCCCAGACCATAAGGTTGTTAGCACTGCCACCAGAACCCCTTCTTATCAGCTACTATAAGACCCTTCCCTAAGGGTGTCCAATTCTACTGTGCAATGTTACTATTATCCAAATGGTAAGTGTGACTAAGACTTGAAGGCTATTTAGGAGTGGCTTGTACAGTATCATCAAATACATGCAAGTACACCAAGAGCTTATATGTCTCTATTTATTTATTTATTTATTTTATTTATTTATATTTGTTGACCAGGAGTGTCCAACTGGACGTAGGTCCATTTTCAGCGGAGGCCCAGGGAGAAAAGCTCCACAGTTAAAATAAACAGACAGTAGTTACATTGGATTACATAGCGATTAACAATTTACATAACAATTACTTACAATATATTTACAGATGAAGAACATAGTACATCAGTAGACAACTAGAATCTTTATCTGTGAAGTACATAACATACATTAACAAATTTTACAAGAAGAAGTTCCTGCTGTATAATAAGTACTGGCTTATGAGCATCTGAGCTTGCTATAATCAAGGTAGCTAGTGGAGTGGAAAGAAAGGTCGTGGTTGGATGGGGTGGGTGATATTAGAGTGGGAGTTGCAAGGGCATAGCCAGCATATTTTTAAATGTGCTTTTAGTAAAGTTTTGAAGTGGGTGCATGATGGTATGGACGTAATTGTGAGTGGGAGGGAGTTTCATAATTTGGCTATGATGCAAGAGAATAGTGCTTCACCAGCAGAGTTATTGGCTTTAGTGATCTGCAAGTGATTTTTGTTGCTGGATCTTAGTGGTCTGGTGGTGCGATAGGGTTGGAGTAGATTCTGGAGGGATGGGACATTTAGTGGATGGTTTACTAGTTTGTGGATGAGTGAGAGTTGATACCATTGAAGGAGGTGAGGGAGTTCAAGCCAGCCCAGTTCAGCAAGTGAGAGACAGTGGTGACTATGGTAGGATGTCCCTGTGGCGAATTTGGCGATTTTGTTGTAGCAGGTCTCTAGCTTGTTTAGATCGCATTGCCTCTCTACACAAAACCAGCCACATTTAAAAGGTTTAAATATATTTAATAGTAAATAAAATCGCAAGACAATACTCATTAACTCAACACAGTGACAACAAAGTTCAAAAATCACTGGAAATACTTTAAAATAACATAACAGGACAGCCTCACATAAATACAGAAAACATCTAGACTACTCTTGCTATATCTCTATCTTATCTCTAAGAGAAACTAAATTCTAAAAAACTTACTTACAGAGCAAGGCAAATGCTGGTGAGATGATGTGTTCAGGTTCAGAAACAAATACAAAATACATTCTCTTTCTCTCTGAGATAGTTCTTAAATTGATAATACACATTACTGCTGAATCATCTCAGATTACATCATCCTTGTCACCTCTGATTTAGTTTCTCAGGCTAGCAGGGACTTACATTTTTAACATCTCTCTGTTAAAAATACTTATCTCTCAGAAGCTGACAATTCTCTCTTAGAAGCTTGCCTGAAACTGAAAAGTCGTAAAACAATTACCTTGGAAACCTGCAATTACCTCTGTTTCCAGACAATAGAATGAAACTCCCGCTGTAGACATTCTGTCTCTTTAGCTGAGATAAACTAACTTTATACACACTGTAAAACTCTTTACTTATAAGCTTATTTTCTTAGAGTTTTGCAAGTTAACTCTGTATATTCCAACTTTTACTATGAAACCATACATTTGCATTGGCATATTGTTTATACATGTCTGCTCTTTTCCAGCAGGGTGCACTGTGGTTAAATTTTTGAAGCTCAGCACATAACACAGTTTTATTACATTTGTAAAACAAGTCTATGGATCATATTAATATTTACAAATGAAATAGGATTATTTATAAAATTCTAATTAGCTGTGCTGGCAGCCTTCACACAGGTGATACATAGCTTTATCACTCTTTCCCTCATGACAGTTTGTCTGATGCAGATCAACTATAGGAGGTCTTGGAAGTCATCCAGAATTGGCTGATTGTTAACTAGCTGCAACTTTACACATCTTGACCATTGCCTTTGCTATTCATGCCACTTTAAAGGAATTTATTTTATTTATTTATTTATTTTGATATTTGTTAACCAGGCATGTCTGACTGAGTATGAGAGCATTTTCAGTGAAGGCCTGGGGAGAAAAGCTCCATACAGAAAAACATATAAAAACAGAAATAACATCAAGTGCAAATAGCTTCACTTATATGACAGACATTAAGCATGAAAGAAAATTATACATTCTATTAAAATCTCTCATTCAGTACAAAATAATTAAATCCTCAAGCAATTAAATGAGCATGAAGATATATGTGGGTAAAGATACCAAGAGAACTATTTGCCCATCTCCTGACACCATTTTTATTTGCTATAGATAGGATGCCTTTTGCGGTAAAGTCAGAAAGTATAATTTTCAGTGATAGATTGACACTAAGAGAATCAAGTGTCGACCATTATGAAGTCTTCCTACTTCCATCTTCAAAATATTTCTTGCAAGAAGCAGTGCCTTCCTCCAAACAACCTCTCAGTGGCTGCTCAGGGTCTGGTAATTTCTTGCTTTGATTACTACAATTTGATATACATGCGGCTCCCAGATAGTGAGCTAGATCCCTTGCAGCAGTTTCAGACCTCTGCACCACAGTTACTTAGGGATGTTTGATATTACCTTCATATAACTTCTGCTGTTCCTCATTTGATCACTGCTATAGCAGTCTTAGCTATATGGATTATATCCTGCTAACGCTATAGCTGCTGCCATCGTCCAAAGCTTCAGGGCACTTTCCACACTCCTAAACTGTTAGCTCATGCTAAGCTGACTGAAAAGTCAGGTATGTGCACTAAGTTCTACAGAGATATCCTACTGCCAAAGAGTGCTCCTCTTGTGGGCTTTCGAGGATCGACAGTCAGTGAATACTGCTGGACAGATAATTTCCCTTCGGGGGAAAAAAAACTTCCACTTTTTTTTTTTGTTGCAGAAAGTGTAAATTTTCTGTGAAACTTATTTTTTAAGTTAGGAAAACATGTTTTTTTATGACTGTCATAGTTTTAAATGGGAGCATCATTTTTTTTTTTACTTTTGTGGTAAAACATTGTTAGAACAAATTTAAAACTACTTTTTCTGCTGTAAAGATTGTGTTATTTTAGCTTGGGGCTGGTAGGGAAAGTGTTTAGAGTGCTTTTTCTTGTGTTTTACTAGGGAAAAGTTATTTTTTACAACTTACCTGTTCAACCAGCTACTGCTGCCAGGCTTCCCTGTGAATCAAACACCTTTTTCAACATAACCATGGAACAGCAGTTTCTCGATTCTTCCTTCTTCCAACCACAAAAAGAAAAAAATTACTACACAGCATTTGCCATTACAGCAGGCTGCTAAAGTGCCTCAGCTACAGATGGTTGATTCTGCTATGGAAAAACTGATTCCTCAGACCACTCATCTTTTGTTATGGCTCCTACTGCTGTAGTCCCTACAGCCATCATGGACCAGGATTTAGATATATCTTCTGCATCTGTTGGAGTGCCCTTGGTGAGCAAGGGAGGGCTACTCATTTTGGTCATGGGAGAAGGGGCAGACTGTCTAACCAGAAAGCTTTGTCTATCCCTATTTTTTTTCTGGTAAATGTTGGTCTACTTTTATGGAAATTCCAGTTAAAAAGAAAAAAAATAGATATATGACTTCTCTTGTCTAAGTTACTCTGGACAGGAGTTATTTACTGTGCCTTGCTCAAGGTTTAGTTCAGGCTCTTGATCCTTCCTGTATTGCTGTTTCTGAGAAAAGAAAAAGGGATTAAAGGGATCTCTCATTTTATGAAAAGAGTCAAGAGTATGAACCTCAAAATGATTCTGAAGAAACAGTGGGCTGAATCCACAAATTTTTGATTTAGATTCTGAGGAGAGTGTGGCTTTGCCCGGTCCATTTGAGGAATTCTGTTTGTTTCAGTAATAAAACAATGATGCTTCTCAGTCCCTAATTAAGTATTATGATTTATTACAAGTGGAATTTCCAGAACCTATTCCTATTCCTCCTGCTCTGTCTACTTTGGAGGATGATTTTGATGTACCCTGTATGTGACATCCAGCCATCTGCCCCACCGAAAGCATACAGATTGTATAAAATGCTTCAGTCCTTTAAGTTTTTATAGACTCATCAGACCCAACAGCTTTTGCTTTAGTGAACCCAGCTACTGCTAAGCATTTGATGAATACTAATGTCTCTCCTTCTGACAAGGATGGAAGGCTTTTGATAGATTTAGAAAAAAGTGTATTCTTCTGTAAACATTTGCTTTCAGGATTCTTAACTGTCAAGCTCATATGTTAACTTGTCTCTTTTGAGAATATAAAAATATTTTTGCAGCTGTTTCCTCTTCTGAGGAAAAAACTGCTGTGCGTAATTTGGTTGCTTCTGTTTCTCAAGTGGCTACTTATTGTTTGAAAAGTGCATATGATTCTACTGATGCCACTTCCAGGCCTGCTCCACCGTAACTGTTCTGAGGAAGCTTGTTTGGTTGAATTCAAAGACTACCAGAATATGTGAAAATGAAATTTTGAATTCTCCCTTGGATAGACACTTATTTTTGTTTACCTTCTCTTAGAGAGGTCCTTAAAAAGTGTAATGAGAGAGAGAGAGAAGCTGATTTAAGGGATCTGTCAGATTTTGCAGCCCTCCTTCTCCAATTTTACCAAGGGATTTAATGTTCTCTCTATAAAATTTATTTAAAAAGAAAAACATTCCCAGGAAGCTCCTGGTACGAAAACATTTTAAAAAACAATGATAAGGAGGTTCTAAAAAGAAAGCAGGACCCCTCCCCAAAAAGAACAAAGACTATTTGCAAGACTTTACTCCCCATACCACCCTGGTTATCTCTTATCAGTCTGCAAATTTGCTATGTCGCTCTGCTCAGTGAATGTGGCACCACTGACCAGTTTGGTGCACTGATGTGTGCTGCATTTGAGGTTTCAGCTGTAGAAAGGCCTTGGGGTTGTCTTTAGCCTGTGAGGCTGTCTTGACTTCATAATTGGCCTTGTTGGACTTAATTGATCCTCTGAGATTTCTGTTTAGTTTAATTAGACAGCTCCTATCATTATGGGACTTGCTCTTCCAGATTTTAGCCATGACGTTTTTTTCCTTTTGTTATATACCCTGTTAAGGTCAGAATTCCAACAGTGTGATTTGTTTTTAGTTGTTATGGGCTTATTTCTAGTAGGTATAGCAACCTTTATACAGCCATTTATATGGTTGTCCAGGGTCTCTGTGTACAATTCTGCATAGTTTGTTGTGAACTCGGGGTTGGGAGGGGCAATGAATTTTGATGAACTATCACTTAATAGGATGTAGTTTGCTTTGGACCAGTTCTTAAATATTACAGGGTTTACTGGGGTTATTGAGCTGTTTTTTATTTCAGAGACAGCTTTGTGGTTGAACCTCAGAAGTAAGGAAGTAACACGGGGGGGGGTGGTGGTATGCAGGGCTTTCCAATATTGGGGAGTACCAGGTACAGTGGGCATATGCACAGTCTGGTCAAGAGCATTTGTGTTAATAAACTCCAGGAATCATTGTGCTTGTGAGTATGAGGCAGTGAATGCTTCACAGTCTATAGATGGGTATTTAAAGTCTCCCATGAATAGGATATTTGGTTTAATTGTGTCTCCACTAGGTCAAGGTATGAACTATGGGATCTTAGAAACATAGAGATGGACCTATAGCTTGCTAGGATATGGAATGGAACTTTGTCTGTGGTGATTTGCATGTGGATAAATTGCAGAGCATCATCCTGTTTAACCAATGAAGAGTTAAGCTTGTTGCTAATATTGATTGAGACACCTCCACTCTGTGTCCCTGTCTGCAGAGCTGATGGTCTAAATGTGTGGAAGGCAATGCCAGAGTAGTTTATGTGGATTTAAACCATGTCTCGGTAAAGGCAAAGATGCTTCATGTTTAGGCTCCTAGCATTGAGCAGCAACAGGTTTCTTTGGGTTTTATTTGCTTGGTCAGCAGGTTTGTCTATTTGGCATAGTCTAAAAAAGGCTCAAAGGGGGTTGATAAATTTTTAGCCACTATTTGGAAGCCTAGGGGAGACAGGTGCAGACCATCCTTTACAAAGCAACGTGGTTTGTTAACCATGTTCTCCCAAGCTGATGAATATTGAATTCCCCTGGAAATACACGAGAAACTAAGTCAGTTATTGAAGCCAGTCATCCTTTGTTCATAGTGTGGCATCATCCTTGGTGAAGGTAGAATGCTGCTCAGTGCAAAGCACATACTTGCCTTAGACACATATTCAGACAGATCAACAATGTCTGTCTTCATATAGTCCAAGGAAGTACAGCTCAGATCACTAAAGCCTCCATGGACTATGATAGAATCATACTGGTACCTGTGGTGTAGTGACTTGAGTGTATGCGTAACTCGATGAATCCTGACTCCAGATAAGCAATTAACCGTTCCCTTCCTTGTTCAGTCTGGTGAATGAGGCATCTGTGTATCATACAATGGAGTCCCCTATGACAAGAGTACTGGGTAATATGTTTGCTTACCTTATAGGTTCATAGGTAGGTACTAGGCTATTGGCCCTAGGGCCTATTAAAGCCTAGCGAAAAAGGTACCCTGGCTTTCACCACCCAAGAAAATTATTATTAAAATGATGGGCTTTGCTCTTGGGACTTCACTGGGTGTAGGCATATTTATGGTTTTGGTGTTGCTGTTAGGGACAGCTTTAGAGATTGCTGAAGATGGGCATTGCTGTTTATAGGCTTAGAAGGTCTTGAGATTTGGGAATATTGCTTTTTAGTGTGTCAGCATAAGTTGGTCTATGTGTGTGGTGGACACAATGTATGGTGGATGTAGTGTGCCGGTTCTTAACAACCTTATTTATATGTGAGATTTTTGCCTACAGTGAAATTGCATATGTACATCTCTTATATACTGTGTTTGTTTCTTTAAAAATTAAACAGTTGCCTGAAAACATGAAGCAATAGCTACATTTTCTCAGGATGCCCATATCTACCAAGCTGGCTACAGAGACATTAGGAAATTGCTTATCCGTGTTGTCTGGAACTGTATTTGGGTAGGCTACTGTAAGTTGTAGACTGTGTTATACAGAGGTCTCCTCGGGTGGTGCCTTGGGTTTGGCACTAGGCTAGATTAGAATGTGCTAAGATTTGATAGTAGTACAGATTAATGAGCAAACTAGCTGCTCTAAGCTTGTCTCTGCACACTGTTTTTGTTTTAGCCACACAAAGTTATAGGTTTCAGTTCTAAGTGTAGTTTGTACATAAAATTTATTTTCTGGGCATTTGTGTCTGTACAGGACAGTGCTAACCTCTTGATATAAAAACACCAAGAAAGATTTCTTGCAAATGTAATGCTCAACAAAACAACTTAAAAAATTACCTTGGCAAGAATTGCAAGTATTACAGGCCTTTAGAATGATTTATAGATTAAATCAGCAAATAAATCAAAAATAAAGCAGTAACATGGTAAACAGTTAACCAAAGTACAAAACAATAAAACAAATCTCTTATCTGCCAAGGATGGAGCAAGATTAACTCAGTGCCCCCTTAAAATATGGCGAGAGCAGCAAGTAGGTGAGACCAATGGGAAAATGAGCCAACTTGTAGTAAGGGAGGTTTACTCAAGTGCAATACTGGTAAGCTGAGTGGGCATTTAGTGTTATGGATATGTGGAAAACAATTGGTAAGAAAGTAGATGGTAGTGGTAACCTCTCCCTCCTGTCTGAGGGATTCCTGCTTACCCACCAGACCAAACTCTTTTTTTTTCACTCTAGTCATTCAGCATATGCTTTCCCAGGGAGTGATTGAGGTTGTCTTTTCTTCTCAATTAGAAAAATGGTTTTATTCAATGATGTTTCTGGTGCCAGTGAATGAATTTTCTTGTAGACTAATTTTAGATCTTTCTTTTCTGAACCTGTTTGGGATAGTTCCCAATTTCAATTTTTTGTCACTTCACAATTTAACAAATTGTAAACAATTATTTTGAGGTCCTTATTTACCATTTGATTTTTCTAGTAACCTTAGATTTAAGAGATGCATATCATCACATTCCTATAGATTCAGATTTGAAACAACTCAAGGTTTTCTGTATCTGGATCACATTATCAGTTCTCTGCATTATCCTTTGGTCTATTCACTGCTTCAAGGGTATTCACAAAGCAAATAGTTTCTGTGATAACCTACTGCATATGCAAGGTATTCACATTTTACTTACTTAAACAACTTGCTTATCTTTGCATAGTCTTTTTTAAAGTGTCAGGAATCTCTCACCTGGATAAGGGATCTCCTACATACATACACACTGGGTTCCAGGAAAACTGACAAAGGTCTTGTTTGACTCCTTCCCACAACTGGGGTGTATTCTGGACACCTCAGTTCAAAGTGCTTTTTTTTCACATGAAAAAGTAAATCTGTATCTAGATTTATTCCTGAGTTTTTTTCATGCAGACTGCTGTCTCAATAAGGGAATTTCTCAGGATTCTGGATATCACAACATCTATGATTATCATGATATCTATTGCAAGAATCCACACGAGAAAAATCAAAATCCAGTGGTGCCTGAAATCTGTATGGTCCTGACTTCAACATTCCAGTTTTGGGGTTTGTGAAAAGGGGGATATTTTGGGGAGAGAACACATTTTTCAGAATCCAGTTCTCCCATTCTTCCTCTCATCTCCAGAGCAGTCGGTCAAAACAGATGTCACAGATTTTGCTTGACGACCTGGGTCTCTGGGGATTAAAGTATAGAGTCTTTGGAACAGAAAAGACAGACCAAAATACATAAACATAAACAGGATGCTGGTACTTATAAATGCTATCAACTCTTTCAATCATCTATGTTCCCTTGGACCTCTACAAGTGTTTATGGAAAACAGCACAGGGATGTGGTACATAAACAAGCAAGTGGAAACCAGATGGTACCCTCTGTGTAGACTAGCCATGGCAGTCAAAAATGTTCTTCATATTGATCACTGCTGCAGTAGCTATAATTGTTATATCCTGCATAGGATCCAAGAGCTGGCCAACTTCCAAAGTTTCAGGCACCTTCCAAGCACCCAAAATCTTATACAGCTCAAGCTAAACTGCCTGAAAGACAAGTTTGAGCACTAAGCCCTTCAGATCTTTCCTGCTGCTGAAGAGAGTGCACCTCTGTGTGTTTTCAAGGATCAATGGTCAGATAATGCTACTCCATTGCTGGGTAGATAAGTTACCTTTGGCGAAAAATACACTTTTTTGTGGCAGAAAACTTTCTTTTTCTTTAAAATGTTTGTATTTTAATTAGGAAAAGTGTGTTTTATTGACTACCATGTGACTTTATTTTTAAACAGGAGTGTCACTTTTTTAGTTTTGTGGTACAATGATACTTAAAAACACATTTTTCTGTGAATAAACTGATTTTATTTTACTTTGGGGAGGGGCTGAGAAAAGTGTTAAAGTGCTTTTACCTGTGCTTATTCCAGGGAAGAAGTTATTACTATTTTCTTTTTTTTTTACAGCTTACCTGTTTTATCAACCATTGCTGCTAAGCTGCCCATGGAATCAAGCACCTTTTTTGGCTTAAGCATGGAGCAACTTACCAGTTCCTTGGTTGTATGGTCATATCTTCTTCCTTTCAAAATAAGAAAAAGATTGTTAAATACTCCTTGCCACCACAGCAGGCTGATATTTTGCCTCCGTTGAGGATAGCTGACTCTGCTGTGTCCAAAGGTAGTTCTTTGGACCTGTCATCAGTTTTCCTTGGGTATAGCATGTGTAGTCCCTTCAGCCACCATGGTCTATGAATTAGACACATCCTCTGCAGCTGTTGGCATGCCTTTGTTAGACAAGGGAGAGCTACTCTTGTTAGTCCTAGAAGAAATAGCAGGGAATGCCTTTCTGCTTAGTTAGAAAGCTGTGCCGTGCCCATCCCTAGGGAGGTGATTGTTGAGAATTTTGTTCTATTTCTGTATAAATTATTGTCAACAAAAAACAAAAGACTAACTATGTCTTCTCCTGACTAAGTAGCACTGGGCAGGAGTAATTTATTGGGCTTAGCATGGGGTTTAGTGCAGTGAATGACCTTTCTTATATGTCTGGTTCTGTTAAAAGAAAAAAATAATTATTTTCCTGAAGAAATTTAAGAGTTTGAACACGAAGAGCAGTGTGAAGGGACACATGATGTAATATATCCACAAGTTTGTGATTCAGACTCTGTCTCTGAGAAGGATTCTCTTTTTCTGAGACTATTTCCAGAATGAATCCATTGTTTTTGTGGGAAAACAGTGATGTTCCTCACTCCTCAGAAAATATGATTTATTCCAACTGGAGTTTTCTTAATCTATGTTTATTCCTTCTGTTCTTTCTGCTTTGGAGGATGTGTTTGTTACAGCCTACAGTTTCCACTTACAGTCTGTTGTCTCCCCAAAACAGATATAGATTAGATAAGGTTCCTCAATCTTTTCAGTTATTATACACTAATTCCAGACTTGAACCAGCAGCTATAACTTTAATAAACTCAGCTGCTAAGCATTTTGTGAATACTAGTGTTTTTTTTTCTTACAAGGATGTGAACGCTTTTGAAAAGTTTGGGGTAAAAAGTGTATACATGTATATTTCAGCAACTTTTCTTTTTAGTATTCTCACCTGACAGGCTCATATGTCGAAGTTTATCCTAGCCACTTGTAAGAGTATGAGGAACGTTGTGTCATCTGCTACTTCTTGTAGAAAAAAAATCTGCTTTGTATATTTTGGTTTCTACTGTTTCTCAAGTGACTACCGATTGTTTAAAACATGCATGTGAATCTGCTGCTGCCACTTCCAGGTTTACCTGGTCATGTTAACAAAACTTGGCACAGGATGTCAAAAGTGAAAGTTTGAATTCTCCCTCAGATAGAGAACTAGTTTTTCTACCTTCTGCAGCAAAGGACATTAAAAAGTGTGATGAGTGGGGAAGTTGATTCAGGGGATCTCTGACATTTTCAGCCCTCCTTCTTCAAGTTTATCAAGGGATTCTACCCCCCCCCCCATCTAATTTCAGTAAAAAGCAAAATAAACAGTCTCAGCAATCTGCTGGTAAAGAGAAGCTTAAATAACAGTGACAGAGAGTTTGCAAAAAGAAAATAGGAGCCCCCAGAACAAAGATCAGGCTAATATAAGTTTGAATGACCATATAAGTGACCTTTCTCCCACCCTGGTAATCCTTTAATCCTTCCAGAAAGTTTGAACTTCCATTTCTCTCTTTGGCAACAGATTTTTTTTTCTGACAGATGGGTCCTGAGAGTAATTCATCAATGCTACAGATGGCAGTAGAAATGTATCCCTCCTTCTCAGGGGATTCTTCCATTTCCACCAGAGCAAATTCTTGTTTTCCGTCCAGTCATCCAGTATATGTTGGCTTTGGGGTGATTGAAGCTGTTCCCTCCTCCTTGGTTAGAAGAAGGATTTTACTCAAACAAGTTTGTAGTGCGAGAGGAAGAAGCTTATTGGAGACCAGTTCTGGGGATTTCCTTTCTGAACCAGTATGTGATGGTGTCCATGTTCAAAATGCTGTCATTTTACCCAGTGGCCTTAGATTTAAAAGATGCATATCATCACATTCCTATAGATCCAGATTTCAGGCATTTTCTAAGTTTGTATTCTTTTTAAAGGATTTTTAACAGTTTATAAGTCACACAAGCCATGTTTGAAACCCTTTTATAATTTTAGGGAAGCATAGAGTTTAAATAGTCCCCCGGATTTATGAAGCCCTTTATAGCATGCAGGATTAGTCTAAGAGCTATTTTCAGCAATATGGCTGACTTTGCGATCCAGGAAGGAGCTCCCGGGACGTGCACGTGAGCTCTTAGGCTAATCCTGCACGGACCGAGCTCCTGTATGCAAATTACCCACATCTGCAGGTGAAAACCATGCAAATGAGGGTAATTTGCGATCCAGGAAACTGTCAGCTGTCATTTCAGGACGAGTGCAGTCTGCAGAAATGTACTCGGTTAGTAACCAAGTACATTTCTGCAAACTACAAAACAGAGCTATGACAGCTCCAAATAAAGGCTGCATATCATTGAGGAAGCATGCCAATGGCCAAGTATAAGGCCATTGGCATTGCAAACTGTTTCAAAAATAAAAAAAATCAACTTTTATTTTTTTTCGCCGATCTCGGCTGTTTAAGCATAGGGCAGCAGCGTGCAAACGGGATCGGGGAGAATATAAAAAATAAACTTATAATGAGCATTCTAACTAAAAGCAGTATTCTGCCATGCAAGTCAATGGCAGGCATAAGACAACCTGGCCAGTGAGTAATGGTTGCTAAGGGGGGAGGCTCAGTGTGGGAAATGTAACTATGCATTAGCAGGCAATCCTATGCAAATGAGGGGAAGAATAGTGAATCCCAGATTTCCCCAAGGTGTGAGGCAGGTCCCAAGAGTGTAAGAGTATAAATAGCTGGGTGCAAGAAAAGGATATAGGTGTCATCATGAGGGTGTGTGTCAGGCATACTGTAAGTGGATTGGAGCCCTGTGGCTCGGGACTGCTCCTAGCTTAGCACAGCTAAGCTAGAGGTGTATCCAAACTGCCTAGCAATCTTTACAAAGTGTAAGCAGTTGTGCGCACCACGGACCGGGTTTTACAGGAAGAAAAAGGAAGTTAAACCAGGAAATAGCAGCTCTGTGCACATTTGAGCACTCCGTTTGCGAGGCGCGCACACAGGCTTAAACAGGGAGGCAATGGGAAGGGAAAACAGCAGTAGGAAGGTAATCAAGGAGAACTAGCTTAGCTGACAGGTGAAATGTGTCAGAAACAGCCAATTACACAGGCAGCAGCCCAGCCCAGCACACCACTATAAACTATGCAAACACCTTTCCCCCTTGTTTTTCCCAAAACCTCTGCACCACTGGTGTATACAGATGGGGAAATTTTACAAAATGAAAGCAAGAGAAAAAATGTTAAGGGCTGCTTTTGCTATCATAAACCAGCATGTGCAAGAGGATGAGGGTGGTGAGGATGTGAATGCTGCTGAGCAACCCACAGTGAGAAGACAGAGAAGAATGTACAGACCCAGGGTAACCTACCAAGGGCTACATGAGCTGGAGATAGTGGAGCACTATAGGGTTAACAGGGACCTCCTACAGCAAATTGTTGAGCTGTGCCGGCCACGTCTCACACACAGAAATAACAGAGGGGAACCAATCCCAGTGGGTACCAAGGTATGTGTAGGCCTAAGAATACTAGCTACAGGTACCTTCCAAAGGCCAACTGGGGATATGATGGGGATTTCACAGGCATCAGCATTCAGGGTACTCCACTGGTTCCTGGATGCCATGTTAGCACATGTCGGTGAGCACGTATATTTCCCCATCACCCATGAGGTGTTGGCCAGCAATATGCATCTCTTCCACTAAATAGCAGAATATCCTGAAGTAGTGGGTGCAATAGACTGCATACACATATGTATTAAAGCTCCACCAGGTGAGCGGGGTAGGGTTTACATCAATTGCAAGGGCTTCCGCTCCATCAACTGCCAGGTCATGTGCGATGCCCAAGGCATAATAATCAATGTGTGTGCTGGCTGCCCTGGAAGCTACCATGATTCCCACATCTGGCATCTGATGCAGCTGTACCAGACATTTGCCAATGAGGATATCCCACACGGTTACCTAGTGGGGGATGCTGGATACGCACTGGAGCCATGGCTGATGACACCCATCAGAAATACACACACACCCGAACAAGAACTCCATAATGAGGCACACGCACAAACATGAATCATAATAGAGCATGTGTTTGGGATGTTCAAGTCATGGTTCCGGTGCCTGGACACATCCGGTGGAGCCTTGCAGTACTCACCAACTACATGTACCCAAATTGTCCTTGTATGTGCCATGCTACACAATATGATCATGCGGAAACAGCTGCAGCAGGAAAGACATGGGGCAGGGCCACACAGCCCCCCACCAGTGCCAAGGCCCAGCACAGGCACAGAGTGACTCGGAGGAGGAACAACCTGAGCCTGCCCCAGTAAGCAGAAGAAGGCGTGCCCAGAGGCAACACATAGCACATGCACTGACACAGTAGGGACCCAGGGAATGACACCTCTCTCCGACTTGCACATACAGTAAAAGGGATGCCAAACATGACACTACCAGTGCTCAACCATGTATAGGGAGTGCACTATGTGCATCCGACATAGTCAGCCCTGCAGCACCACCCTCAATACTGGGACACCCACAAGGTAAGTGACTCACACATGCCAGTTGGGGGGGTACATACTCAACAACAGTCACAGCCAGCAGGATAGGTGTAGACAAACACAAACAAATGCTGTACTATGGCCTCTGAATGAGCTCTATGGGTAACCCCACCCCCAGGCCTACACAGACAGACTACAGCAGGCCAGGCAGTTGGATGAAAGTTTTGAAGGCTAGGAAGTCAGAAACTAATATGTAGGTAGTTAAAGCTAAGATCTGTAGTACACTGGTATACCCCTAGCCGGCATGATAGGTAAGACTACAGACTGAAATGGTGTACCCGACATACTAGTACAGTCCTAGCAAATGTGTAAAAGTGTCAGGTATGCCCCACCATCCTACGTACACTTATAGTAACAGTCAGGTGTGCCCCCCCACCCCTGTGTAGAAATGTAGAAACAGTCAGGTGCCCCCCCCCCCCGTTATGCAGAAATGTAGCAACAGTCAATGCCAAATGACCGATGTATACCCTGCAGACACAGCATGCTACCTGTCGGTGTACAACACAAAGGTCAGCACCACAGTACAAACTACCTGGACTTGATCCACACATGCAATATAGATGGCCAAAAGGGGCATGCTCACACACTGAAGGCAATGTCAGTCAACAACATACTGAAAGGTCATACTGGGCATGCTCACACACATAAACACATGAAGGCTATGTCTGCAAACACCAGTGGATCAGACATATCTGGCAGTTGCAGTTCTTATTGCAGACACACGTCAGTATGCACCACTCCTGCCTTGCACACACAGTGGATAGGAATACAGACATATATGTAAGGACAACACACTAAAACAAGCCAAAGGTAGATGGACATAGATGTGTGGAAGAGGGTGACCATGACAAGGAGCCATCTGGGCCTGTCCCACCCAGCACACAGCCAAAGGGGCCCAAACACATGAGGTGCAGGTGTCACTCACTGCAGATACTAGCCACCAGTATCTGTCAGCATAACATACTATGTGGTGCACGTTCACCACACAACATACTCGCACTTAAGGCAGGTGCAAAGGCCCAAAAAACATATTCAAACTCGAAAAAAGAAGTCAGCACCAAAGAGTGAGAATATAATTGATTTCGGTCCCAAGGCCTTCATCAGTGATACACTCATAACATTCAAAGGAAACTTAAATAGTATCCTGAATACATTAATTAAGCAGATTAGTCAGCATTTAAAGACAGCACAGTACATAGAATCATATACATAACTAATACAAACCATCATTCAAAGATGGTCATTCAGGCCAGTGGAAAATAAACCCCCTAATTTAATTATTCAAGCCTTCTTGTTATTGTTCAATATACTGTGTCATCCTATTTTCCTGGATCTGTCCCCCCAAATTGTATCTATAACCGTAAAACGAAATTTGGCTGTTTTGTGATTTTGCAAAACCAGCTCCAACAAACAAGGCTAGGAACACCAGCTGAACAACCACATTTATTACACTCAAAGTAAGCGTTTTCGTCTGGTAACCATGACCAGACTTCATCAGACACAACATGAGATTAAAAACATTTTTGAGAAAGTGAAAGCTTTTGATGGACAACCCCAGTTTAAGTTATGTTTGACCAAACTTTCCCAGGATTTGTTATCCTTGGAAAAAAACTTTGAAAATGAAAAAATTACATAAATTTCAAAGAGATTTGAAAGATTATGACAAGGGAAAACCCTTTGGACCAAGAAAAATCATAAAATATTTTGATGGGCAGCCTGGGGTGGTAAAGCTTAGGAAGAAAAGACCTAGATCAATCTTAAAGAGATCTAAGACTGATTATAGTAGTACATCAGGGGAAGATTCATCTGCTACTGAAATTGAACAAGTACTCACTCAGGGGTCCCTAGTACATAAGAAATCCAGAGGTTTGGATGACCCTTTAGGAATAAACAACGTAGGGGTGGTAGAAAGCATAGAATGCGTGAAAAATGTGGAAACATTGTTACAGGTTTTCATACCCAGTAAGTGAAGTCTTTAATGCGCACAACATCTCCTCTGTTAACTTGACTGATGTTGAAATAAAATTATTGAATAAAGGACTATCATATGTTCCTGGCTTTTTTGTGAATGAAGACTCTGTAGTCAATGATGTATTGGTATTTTGTCGTTTGCTAAATTTAAAATTATATTTTGGTGGATAAGACAATGGTCGGACAAGTAGGGGTTTTCGTTTTCGGAAATCCAACTT
The DNA here is from genome assembly GCF_019279795.1 of Protopterus annectens. Taxonomy (NCBI): domain Eukaryota; kingdom Metazoa; phylum Chordata; order Ceratodontiformes; family Protopteridae; genus Protopterus; species Protopterus annectens. The sequence goes on along the minus strand of NC_056726.1, from coordinate 976,733,209 downwards.
TCAACCTTCTGTGGATAAATTTGTGTCTGTGTTTCAGGAATCTTGTCTCAAAGATTTACATTTCAAATCAAATGATTCCCATATGTTAGGTCACAACTTATCTGAAGAGGAACAAAAAGCTTTGACAAATTTGAAAAATAAATCTAATATTGTCATTACATCTGCAGACAAAGGGGGAGTGGTAGTGGTCACAGACTTTCAATATTATTTGAATGAGGCTTATAGACAGTTACATGATTCCAGATACTATATGTCTAAGCCACTTGATCCTACTATGCAGTTTAAAAGGGAAATAGATTCCTTTTTGGAACTAGCTGTTGAAGAGGGTATTATTGATGAGGGAACAAAACAATTAGTGGAGGATGATCTTCAACAGCAGATTTTATGTCTGCTACCTAAAATTCATAAATGTTTGGAGAAACCACCAGGCAGACCTATAGTATCTGGTAGGGGTTCATTGACTGAACCCCTTTCAGTATATCTTACACAATATTTAAAGCCTCTATTAAAGATGGTCCATGCTAGATTGAAAGACACCACCGAATTCCTCCAGATTCTGTCTGACTCACAGTTGGAGCCAGGTAGGATGATGTGCACGTTAGATGTTACCGCTCTTTATACAAATATCCCCTATTGGGCTGGACTTGAGGCATTAAAATATTGGCTTGACGAGACGGACATCTATCCACCCGGCTTCAACACCCTGTTAATTTGTATGGCTGAACACATATTAACCAAGAATGTGTTCTATTTTCTAGCTGACTGTTTCTGGCAAACACAAGGAACTGCGATAGGGTCATCTTTTGCCCCCATTTATGTGGACCTTTTTATGGGGTACCTAGAGGAATTTCTTATTTATGACCCATCACATAACTTTTATTTAGGGGAGATGGACATTTGGCATAGGTACCGTGATGATTGTTGGCTGATTTGGCGGGGTGATGTTACATATTTACTAGAATTTGTCCAATATCTAAATGAGAACAAATGGGGGATGGAATTTGCACTTAACATACATGATCAGGAGATCTAATTTTTGGATGTTAGAATAACACACAACTCTGATCATACGCTGTCCACTCAATTGTTTTGCAAATACCCCCAATATAGCAGTTTATTAGAGGCTACTAGTTTACATCCCCTTCATACTATCAGAAATATATCCAAATATCAATTTTTGAGAGTTAGGAGAATCTGTTTGGATCAAGGTACCTACACATACCATCAACAGGACCTCATAAAAAGGTTTCGTAATCGTGGATATTAGCCAGGGTATATTATGACAGTCAGTAACTGGGCTCAGGATCAGGACCAGGACTGAGCTAAACTATTGGAATACAGGGTGAGATCAAGTACAGAATATGTAAAAAAGAATCCAGGCCACCGTTTAAGGCAAAATGTTCTTTTATAACTGTTGTTATAAAAGAACATTTTGCCTTAAACGGTGGCCTGGATTCTTTTTTTACATATTTTTTACTTGGTTTGATTTATTCCTGTGAGATCAAGTACAGAACAGGACATGATTAGGTTTGTGACTACATATGGAAGAAACATTAATGCAACCAGAAATGTTATTAAAAATAATTGGAACATCCTTTTGGCTAATCAAGAATTAGCCAGGATACTACCACCAGAGTGTTTGTTTTCCTATCGTAGGGGTCGTAATTTGGGGTCATACCTCAGTCATTTCAAATCTGGATTCAAGAAGTCTACTTTTGGTCAACAAACTACTTCAACTTGGGATAAATTGTTGGGGACCTTTCCCTGTGGGCACTGCTCATTCTGTACACATATGCTTAAAACCAAGGAATTTTCTAGTAGGAATACTAGTAAGGTTTATCAGGTTAAATGTTTTGGTAATTGTGGGATGGATTGGGTGGTCTATTTCGCCACCTACTCCTGTTCCGCCTTTTATGTGGGACAGACCTCCAGGCCGCTTAGAATCAGAATGTCTGAACACTTCAGCGATATTAGAAACCAGCATTTGACTAATGCTCTTTACAAACATGTTCAAAATCACAAAACAGCCAAATTTCATTTTACTGTTATAGACAAAATTTGGGAGGACAGATCCAGGAAAATGGCATGGCACAGTATATTGAACAATAAGGAGAAGGCTTGGATAATTAAATTAGGGGGTTTATTTTCCCCTGGCCTGAATGCCCATCTTTGAATGATGGTTTGTATTAGTTATGTATATGATTCTATGTACTGTGCTATGAATTAAATGCTGATTAATCTTCTTAATTAATGTATTCAGGATACTGTTTTAGTTTCCTTTGAATGTTATGAGTGTATCACTGATGAAGGCCTTGGGACCCAAACTGGTTTGATTCATGGTTTATATACTATTATATTTATATATATATTTTCTTACTCTTTGGTGCTGGCTTCCTTTTTCGAGTTTGAATATGTGGTGCACGTGCCAGCTGTGCAACATGACTGTACAAGGAAGTAGTCACCTAGTAGCTGTATACATGTACCTGTGGCATATGACCCCATGTGTGCCCGCATGTGGCATGTCAACCCCTACATGAATGGGTTATGGCCTGTGCACACACCGCCCTCCCCATAGCAGTATCACGACAAGCCTGCTGAAGTCATCCAATGTGAAATACACCTTTGGGAGAGCTGTAGCTCAGTAATCCCCATGGCACATCCCATAACTGTGTACTGCTGTAGTAATAAATTAGTTAGGTAGTAGTTCTAACCCCAGACTTAGCAACTGTATGAGTGTGTGTTTGTGTGCGTGTCTCTCTGACTGTGTAGAGAGAAATGTTTTTTAGGCTACTCACACTCTGTACAATTCATATACTCAACTTTGCTAAGGATGCTGATGTCACTCACCTAGCAATACAATGATAAAGTAGTTAGGTAGGTGTTTTAACCCCAGACCTGGTGACTGTGTGTGTCTGACTGAGTAGAGAGCAATGTTTTTTAGGCTACTCACACTCTGTACAATTCATATACTCAACTTTGGTAAGGATGCTGATGTCACTCACCTAGCAATACACCTCTTGGAAAGTAATAGCCCAGTAATCTCCATAGCATGTCCTGTAAATGCGTACTGCTGTAGTGTGATAAAGTAGCTAGGTAGGTGTTCTATTCCCAGACCTGGCAACTGTGTGCGTTTGTGTGTGAATCTGTGTATGTGTGTGTGTCTGACTGAGTAGAGAGCAATGCTTTGTAGGCCACTCACACTCCGTACAATTCATATACTCAACTTTGGCAAGGCTGCTGATGTCACTCACCTAGAAATACAACTCTGGGAAAATAAGAGCCTAGTAATCTTTGTAGCCTGTCCTGGAACTGCGTACTGCTGTAGTGTGATAAAGTAGTTAAGCAACTGTGTGTCTTTGTGTCTCTGTCTGCCTCTGACTGAGGAACGAACAATGCTTTTTAGGCTGCTCACACTCCTTAGAATTCATATACTCAACTTTGGCAAGGCTGCTGTCACTCACCTAGAAATACACCTCTGGGAAAGTCATAGCCCAGTAATCTCTGTAGTGTGTCCTGTAATTGCATACTGCTGTAGTGTGATTTAGAACTGTGGTAGGGTTCCATCTCCACCCATGGCAGTTCTGGATGTTTTGTGTGTTTCAATGTCTGTTTATGGAGCAATGCATCATAGGCTACTCACTCGCAGTACATTTCAAATGCCTTACTTTGCCAATCCTGCTGATGTCATTCATTGTGAAATACAACTTTGGGGAGAAAGGTCTTTAGTAATCCCTGTGGTGCGGCCTATAACTGCTCCATGCTGTAGTGTGATATAGGCCTTGGCCAGGGGTTCTGTACCGCCACATGTCAGTTGTGGATGTGTTGTGTGTGTCGCACTGTCTGTGTAGGGAGCAATGCATTTTAGGCTAGTCACTCGCATTACAGTTGAAATGTCCTACTTTGGTAATTCTGCTGATGTCATTCACTGTGAAATACACCTTTGGGAAAGAAGTACTCCAGTAATGTCCATGGCATGTACTATAACTGCCTAGTGCTGTAGTGTAATAAACTAGTTAGGCAGGGGTTGTACTCCCAGACATGACAGGTGTGTGTCTGTTTGTAACTTGTATCCTGTATAGAGGTGAGTGTGTGACACCTGTGGAGGGGGTTTTGCTTATTTCTTTTATGGTGGCCCTACTATATATCACAATGTCAACCATACAGGGTTAACAGATGGAAATTAGCTGGGAGGCTAGGGTGAAAAGCCATACCCATACATGTGACATCAAGGCCAGGCAATCCAAGTTAGCAACCCCACTATTACCCAGAGCACACACTCAACCCATGTGTCATATGCACACACATGCCTAAGACAACAGCCAATATGTGGGTAGTACGCTGCATATTGGCCACTGATAGTAACTATGCAGTGATAGCAGTGGGCTACAGAGGGCATGTCACCCTGCCCATCTGTCCAATATGCACGTACATGCAGACAGTGCACCTCTACCATGTTCCCCAATGGACACCTGCACCACCTGTGGTGCCTTGACATGTGACTCACAATGAACATACCATGCCTGACAATATACCCTGTATGGACAGATGACAGTGACATCAGGGAATGCTGTTGGCATGCCATCAATGTAGGTGAATGGTAAACCTGCTGCCCATTACCAGTTCCTGCCACAGGTTGGCAAGACTGGCACATCTGATGATAATCTATGTTCACAACATGGGCCAGACACCCCAGGTACAGTTCCACATGTCACTGTACATGCATGTGGGAGGTGTGCACATCCCAGACACCAACCATGTCATGGACTAAGTAACACATACATGGCATGCGGTGTACAGCACTGGCCACACACAATAGTCACCCAGGTGACTGGATGGGGGATGCAATACCCACCTGCGTGGGCAAATGCAGTAACTACAGGCCTGAACCACAATGCAAACCATTGTCATGTGGCCTGATGCCAAGGTATACTCATTACCTACCCTTGTACAGCCTGCTGGCACAGTTGACCACCACACACCTGTGCAGACATACACACATGCATATCAGAACTGGCACCCTGTGTGTTCATGTGTATGTGTGTATGGTGCGTATGTCCACATCCACACTCACCACAACCCCCCAGGGCCTACTGAAGCATGCAGTCTGATGTCTGACATCTTCTCATATTCTTTGCCCATACAGCCTCTGTATGACCCATGTGGTGCATGTGATACCTGCACATTGATGTGTTGTGGCAATCCCACTAGTGATGAGTTGCACTCCTGGCCCTGCCAAGTGTGTCAATGTGTGTGTGTCCCTCTGTGAGTGTGCCTGTGTTGACACTGGCACCTGTTCATGCAGACAGGCACCTGTACGACACATACCGTATATCTACTGTATCCCTGTTGCAGATGTCACTCACCCTCACATATATGTTCTGAGTGCTGTACATCAGGTAACCCATGTGGTGCATCCAATAACTGCATTGAACTGTGATAGCACTACATAGTTGTTGGGGGTTTGATACCCTGTGCTGGTAGGTGTGTGACACAAATATGCTTCAGTTTTACTATCCCACCCCTCCTTGAAATGTATTTGCCTCTGTCTGCCTCCCCCACTCCCTCTCTGTTGGATGAGGAGACCCACACCTGCCTTGCTTAGGCAGCAGCATGTGTATTTTACGTGATGCTCATGATTAGCTGATGGCCTCTGCACGAATTGCAGCCCTCTTCTAGCTGATTGCATGTGGAACAACTGTGGTAACAATCCCATAGCCAATTGCATGGAAACACACTCCAATACCTAGGAACATCATGGTGGTGTTAGGCCTTTTCAGTCACTGTGAGCAGGAACTAGATATGTTGTTTGGCAAACAGCATCTCAGATGGATTGGGGATTTACCTCTAACAACATACACTGTGAAAAGAGGGCAAGAAACAGGAGGGGGATGTGCCTGATCTGACTACAGACTGTAAGTGCTGCTATACTGCATTTGGAGTAATGTTGGTTTAACAGTGTTTGTCTGGATAAGCCTATCATACATGTCACAATATCTGCCATGTCAGTTCCATGTATATGAGGAATCCCCATCTGCAGGGTCATCTGCAGACTGGGCAGTGTTGTGCCTATGGTTTCATGTGTTAGCCACAGCGCATCTATCTGTGGAATGCAGAAGATAGTGTGAGGATTGCAGTCTGTAGATGGTGAAGGCCATGACAGTTACTGACTTCATATCCCTCATAGGACATATGTTGCAACAAACCCCCTTACAATGGAAAATATATGAGGTTATCACAGCAACATGTCTATACTGGCCCTGTGTATGTGCTGTCAGCCACACCTCTGTCAACCTTTGTGCATATGGCGTGCATGAAGTGGTGCATATGTGCTGTACACCATAAATACTGTCATCATAGCTGACAACAAGCCAGTGATATATCAGATTGCTACACATGTCATGCACAGTAGGGGTTATATTTCATGACATAAGCTGGACGTTCTGTGGATGTTTGTACAGTACTGAAGTCTGTGTACTGATGGTGAATATCGGCAGTGTGTGTATTGTTAATATGCACTTTAGCCTGTGTACAGACTGTGGTAGATGTCATTGTTCTAGCTCCCCTTCTATCAGATGTTACATGCTGCCCCACTGTATGGTACTGTTTTGCCGTCATATACACACACATGCCCCATACCACAGACAGCCATCAGACCAAATTGTGTAGCAGCCCAGTATATGTAGGGTCATTCTGTGAGTGGCACATATGAGGATGGTGAAGAACTGATAGTCCATATACTGTAATATTATGTTAGCTTACCATATGTGGCTGTGGCTGTGTTCACATTGGTTGTGGTTATGCACTGTCACACAAGTGTATCTTACCCTGCGCTGTGACATGGCTGTTGAGCCTGTTATATATGCAGGTACATGTGCATTCCCCCATACGAGATATAGGCCAGTGTTGAGCCAGTCTGCCTGCAGCCTGCACAGTACATTGTTACATGCTTAGCAGCTTAGTGTACTTAACCAGTGGAATGTCATGTGCAGATACTTGCCGGATGCATTGTTGCCGGGCCTTCCTTAGACATCATGTATGTCAGATAGAGCAGTAGGATGCTGTACAGATGTATGTCAATATCTAGTGGGTAGTATGTGTCCATGGCACCCCTGTACCAGCAGTCATTATGTGTCAGGCCAGACAGGAGTATGTGACTCCATCACCTATGGTGCCAAATGTATACCAGTCGTCATGTGTTATACCCATCTACATGGCTGTCTACATCCATATTGTCAGGTCTGGTACACATGTGGTGCACTAAGGGATTATGTGTATACCTCTGGACTGTGTAGGGTGTGTCCAAAGTCCCACATATAGTGACCAGTATCTCTGATGCACTCCACAGGGGCATTACATGCTAGCGGCGGTACTTTACAATGATTTCCTTAGGATGTCTGTCAGTAGCCAATGGCACACATGTTATAAGCAGATGTCAGCATCCACACACACCATGTCTGTGAAGTCAATCCTAATGACAGTAGCAACAGTCTAGTAATATACCTGCTATACATACCTGACATCCCCTTGCACTAGGGCTTTGGGACTGTATGAGCTGGGGTACGGCTACACTCCATGTCCAGGACATATGGTGGACATATATGTACATATACTTATCCAGATAGCCATAAACTCTACTGCGGTGGTGGTGCTGCAGTAGCGTTATCGCCTCACAGTTAGACGTTGCACGTTCGATTCTCATCTCACAGTAATTATTAGGGTGGGAGGATGGCAGAATGGTTAAGGTGTTTGCCTTGGAGACACAAGGTGCAGGGTTTGATTCTCACATGGGGTAATTGGCTAGGCTTAAAATGGCCAACAAAGGCAATAAGCCTAGTACTAATCTATGAACCCATATATATAATTACACATGTGTACTACATTCACTTACCACTGTCATGGCAACCACCCACTATAAATCCCTACAGCATGTGGACATGGTCCCTTTACATTTCCTGTGTGATGGACATCCTTCCTGTCTGTGGGCATCAGTGATACAAACAGCAGGTAGCAATACCTCTTACAGGAGAACCTGCACACACAGAGTGGCCACATATTTGTAGGAGGATTAGGAACTACAGACAGACTGTGAGTAGAGTTGTGTTATGCTTTGCATAGTACTGGTGTTACAGTGTGTGTGTGTGTGTGTGTGTGTGTGTGTGTGTGTGTGTGTGTGTGTGTGTGTGTGTGTGTGTACATACCAGTGTACCTTGGAATGCTGTCTGTCTGCATAGCTCACTACTGTGGGCCTATCCTCTTGCTGGACAAAGGTATGTCTATCATGTGTTGTCCGTCCACCACACAGGTCCGGTGTCAGATATTACACTGGCAGTGTGAGTGTGTTGCATGCTATCGGTACATGGCTACATCCATTTCTATTTCTAACCTCAATTCCCTGACTAAGGGTATGTTGCAAACTATCCTGTAACACCAGCACCTTGCTTAGTGTATGGCAACAGTGTTCCACATATGTGCCTGTGTTCCAGCCTCTGTCCTCCATCTACATACCAAGCTTTGCACATATGTCATACTATTGGTGGCTGTTTTGTAGTGGGCTGTGAGTATATCACACTGCCATTGCTGCCATTAGCCCACTGCTGTTGTATCCCCCACACATACAGTGGGGCTGGGGCCATATATGTGTGGGAGTCACCTACACAACACATGTGCGCCCTTATGGACTGCAAAGGCCAGTGTATGTAACAGTGGTATATGGGCCTGTATTAATGAGTCTAGGTGGGGAGCACCATAAATGACCTAGGCTGTTACAAAATGTGGGGGTATCAGGGGTGAGCTGCCACAAGGTATCTGGATGTACAGTACCATATACTCTGGCTATATTGACATTACTTACATGACTTGGGGTACTGCAAGCCTACTGCCTCCTGCCATACAGACTGTTCTGTTTGTAATGCCTTGTTATGTACCAGTTACAACCATTTGATCACAAAACGTCTTTACCTCCTATGGGGTTTGTACAGAGTGTAGATAGAGCCTGCCGAACTACACACCTGCAGTACATACTGTTGATTGTGTGGTACCCTGTGGCCCAGTCTGTCTTCACTATTGTACATTCTTAAGGGCTTGGCCTGGACAGCAACAGTTGTGAACCTTTCCAGACTACTGTATTAGTGTAACTGTTTCACAGTTGTAATACTCTGTTTATATGGTTGTCAGTATCTGAACAGCTATATGACATGGCATAAAGAACTGTTATAGTACACAATTAAAGGATTCCCATTTCTGCAAACCTGTGTGTGGTGTCTTTCCTATGACCTTTCTATGGGAATATGTTGCAGGCAACAATTGACATTAGTATGTGTGGCCCATACAGTGTCCAGTTGTTCAGGTGTTAACTGTAGGCATAGTGGCTGTCCCATATTGTGTGCACCTTCTACATATGTATCTTACTGTACATATATCTGCGTGTATATGTGTAGTCACATGTGTGTGTGTATATATATATATATATATATATATATATATATATATATATATATATATATATATATATATATATATAAAATATATATATATATATATATATATATATATATATATATATATATATATATATATATTTATATATATATGTCCTTGGTAGTGTATTGCAGGGTGCATGTGTTTGGCTGTGGGATGCCTATTCGTACAAGACATATAGTGTGTGGGGCCTCTCAACCCCATTAATGGTACATGTGGACATATGTGTATTTGTTAATCTGCAATTGCTATCTACAGATGTATGGCCATATATACCTATTATATATAGGTTCATAGGTTCATAGGTTCATACTAGGCTATCTGCCCAAGGGCATTTATAAGCCTAGCCCATAGTTATGTGGCTTTCGCCACCCCTTTAGTTTGAATAAAAACTATGCCTATCATTTTGCTGTGCCTCTGTCAAGCAGTGACGCTGAAGTAATCCCTGGGGTATATCTGCAATCTCCCATCCATTGGTCAAGATTCCTCTTGAACAAGACCAGAGAGGTGCTCTGCCTCACATGTACCGGGATTTTGTTCCACAGCATAGGGAGTCTCTGGGTGATGAATCTGTCCCTCCAGCACGTTCTATTTATAACCGTGTCAAGGTTTAAGTCTCCGCCCTTGTGGTTCTGAGGATCTAGATTTTTGAGGTGAAGCATATTCATCAAATCTGGGTTTGACATGGCCTTATATGTCAGGCACAGGTCACCTCTGAGCAAGCGGTATGAGACTGAATAGAGCTGGAGTTCTTTCAGTCGGGCAGCATAAGACATATTTTGAGACCCTTTATCCTTTTGGTGAGGAACTTTTGGGCCTTTCAAGCTGCAGCAGGTGTCTGGTCAGATACATTCCGAGAGGAACGGGCATTGTACTCAATCATAGGTCTAATAAGTGATGAGTACAGGGGACGATGACCTCCCTTGATCTAGATGTGAATCCCTTCATGATCAGGTGGGTGATATAGAAGGTTTTCTAACTACTTTAGCAACATGAGTGTCAAGCGAAGGCTACTGTCAACCTGGGTCCCCAGATCTCTGATGACTTTTCTGTGCTCAGTGGATTGCCACCTATATGGTAGCTAGGGGTAGCCTTGTTTTCCCAAAGGGTATGACTATGCATTTTTGGCGTTTAACTTCAGGCCATGGCTCTGGCACCAGTTATCCATTTCTGTGAGGCCCTTCTGGAGGATATCTGTGTCAGATGTGTTTTTGACTATGGCGCCCAGTTTGCAGTGATCTGCAAACTTTGTCAGCCAAAACCCTCCTGTGTTTGCTTGTACTTCAGAAAGTACATGCCGAACAAGTGGACCCAGGACTGAGCCCTGTGGGACACCACTTGTGACAGGCTTTGAGTCTGACATGGCTCCAGCAACTCTGACCCTGTGGGTTCTGTCACTTAGCCAGTTTGCAACCCATCTTGTGATGTATGGTTTACATTCAAGCTGATGAGTTTTTCGATGATACCTGAGTGGGGTATTGTGAAGGCCTTTGCCAGGTCGAGGTAGGCTGTATGGACTGCCTTTCCCTCATCAATGGCCTTGGTGACTGTCTCGAAAAAGTCAACCAAGTTTAAGAGGCAGGATCTGCCTTTGATAAAGCCAAACTGAGTTGGATCCAAAGTCTGCAAGTTCCCTATGTCTTTATTTATGAGTTCCATTATATAACAGATATATAACTATATGTGCATATATAGTGATACATATGTATATAGAGTTAGTAAAACAAAATATATATTTATATATATATATATATATATATATATATATATATATATATATATATATATATATATATATATATATATATATATATATATATATATATATATATATATATACATATATGGATATGCTGTATCTGTTATAAATATTTATATATGTATATATATATATATATATATATATATATATATATATATATATATATATATATATATATATATATATATAGATATCCATATATGGATATGTTGTATCCGTTAAGGTTGTAATATAGTTACGTACACAGACAGCTAGATGTTGGTATACATTCTCTGTACTGTTGCATGACAGGACTGGCTGATATGTTTCTGAAACACTGAATATCTGGCGCATCTGTCATGGCTTAGTGGGTACATCACTTTGTGTAGGGTGTGCAGGGTCCTTGGTTTGAGCCTTGCAAGAGCTGTTTATTTTGTTGCTGGGCAGAACACGGCCCATTGGATACAGAGTGATTAAGTCACTTTAAAGCAGTTGTAAGCAGGTTTGCACGGAGCTAAGCACTGCCTACACAGGTTAAGCAATTTAGAAGCTAACTGAGTGTATGAAAACATAACTGGAGGTTAGCAGTGCTTACTGTCAAGCAAACCTGTGCAAATCTGCTTACAACTGTGCCTTAATCACTGTGCATCCAAGGGGGTGTGTTCTGCCCAGCAACAAAATAAACAGCTCCTGCAAGGCTTGAAATCAAGACCTTGCACACCATACATAAAGTGATTTACCACTAAGCCATGGCAAATATGCATAATCATGATGTTTTCACATACATATCATCCAGCCCAGGTATACAACACTACAGTCCTCCGCCATGTAGATGTATTTGTGTGTGTGTATATATATTCAACTTTAAATGGATATAACATATCTATATATGTAGATATAGCTATAGAAAAATATACGTATATATATATATATATATATATATATATATATATATATAAGCCAATAAATACATATACATAGATACGCATACATCTATAGATATATATGTATACATCCATATGTCCACATATAGACAGCACTAGGAATGCATATATGTCAGCATATATATGGCTCACCTTTCAAAGGGAGAAATCAATGTGTCCGAAAGCTGGAATGCCAAAAGTATGTTCTCAACATTGCACAATCTTGCAATAAATGCATCGAATGTGCAATGAGCGAATGTCACTATGCATTCGCTCATTGCAGATTTGGCAATTTGGTTGCGGATGGCACTATAGTGGGGATGGGGAATATTTGCCTATCCCCACTGTAGTGCGAACTCGGAGTTAGTATATCACAGTAGGGGGGGTTGTGGGGGGCCCAGTCCCCAGATGGGAGATGCGGGGGGGGCATGCCCCCCTGCATTACGATATGTATTCCAACTTGCAGTTTGAGAGTCAGCAAAGGTGCCTTTTGAACTGCTGTGTTTTGAACTGTGGTGCAGTAAGAAATGATGGATTTGTCCTTTCAGTTTGCAGAAAGGGATGTTCGAAGAAATGATTGTCTCCCTTTCAAATGTGAACACATATATATGTATATAGGTATATGTGGACATACATCTGTAGATGAAACTGGGAACGTAACCACAACATATATGTCCACATGCACCATTGATGGGTTTGAGAGACCCAAACAACATATATCTGGCATGGACAAGTATTGCCCCCCCAACCAAACACGTCTGGCCTGCAATACACTACCAACCTTAGCAGATCACATAACCAGGACCCTACACGACAAGGGCAGTACATGTTAACAGTACTCCATCCCACCTGTAGGATGTCAGGCTGGCATTACTAGCATATCATGCAGTACAGTCGAGTGACATGTCATGCTTGGGGGAACCCCCTGGGCAGGTGCAGTAAGTCGCTGGGATTCCCCGTACGATCCAATAGGCCTACACCTGACAATGGATTCACCAATGTTGGCAAGGATGACCACAAATCCACCATGTCAGCTGGGAACTACCACCCAGTAGCCTGATGACCCTGGTCTGCAGGGACATGGAACATAGCAACAATGACCCCATGGCCAATGTCACTGGTAATCTTAACACACAGGACCCTGCCAATGTTGGACTTGTCAAAGGCAAAGAATACAACCTGAACCTGGTATACCTTCTTGATCCAATCATGACAGGTGTAGATGAGGGTTAGGAGGTGCAAAATGCCTATGTTGATCATAGCAGGTTTTTGTACACCATCCCACATGTAGGAATGTGTGTAGTTGTTAAGGGAGCTACCTCCGTTCACAGAATATGTTTCCACCAGGACTGCTTGACAAATGCCAACATTCCACAGGTGCAATCCTGTGGACATACAGTTCTTCACAGGTCATAGATGTGTTAATGCCCTCCTCCACACTGTAGAAGTGTGCAGCACTACTGGGGTTGCTATAACTCACTGGGTGTGACTGTTGTGGACACATCCACCATTATTGCAGTTACTGTTGCATCTATCCCCCCACATAGCTGTCTGTAATACTGTACAGTGTATGTAATCAGGTTGTTAGTTGTTGTTTACACCATTCACAGTAGTTGACTGCCTCACATCCTCCTAAGGGTAGGGCTTTGCCACCGGCACTGGCACACATATGTTACTGAGGTGAGGACCGCAGTAGAGTGGGGAGAGGGACATACAACCTGCTGTTAGCATGTTCAATTTCATCCACATTGCAGACTGCATATATAGCAATATGTGGTTGTGCCTATCCTGTCTTGATGGGATTACATGTGCAACAGATGTGTTACCTGCATGGGGACATACCTCCATGTGTACAGTCTTGTACCTGTACTGCATCCAAACCAAAGGCTCTGTTTGTTGTACCCAGCTATGGCATGTGTACCACCCACTACACTTACTGGTGTCCACTGTAGAAGGCCTGCTGACACCACTATATCCATCAGCCATGTGGCACATGGACAAACACAACACAATCAGAATAGATAATTGTGACAACAATACAACATTGTTAATTACAGATATGATGCATCATGGCTGCACAGCTACACCTTCCAAGATTTAAGCATTTCACTTTACTGCTGACAACATGCTACACATCTTTCCATTGCTACACTGTTGTACAGTCACCCTGTGCATCCGCACCATGTTAGCCTGTCCCTGCATTGATGTTACAGATGTCAGGGAGTGGCAAAGGTACCATCATATGCACAGGGTGTTTTGTTGGTTTGCCAGAGGCCTAGGCTAAGCCATACAATTCACAATGTGTGTGTGTGTGTGTGTGTGTGTGTGTGTGTGTGTGTGTGTGTGTGTGTGTGTGTGTGTGAGGGGGCTGAGTACTGTTATGGGCCACTGGTGATGTCGTGTGTGCAGGTATGTGGTTGCCCTAGGTTTGTTGTTTATGTGTGGGTGTGTGTATCTGCATGCACACAGTTCCACCATGTGGCTGCCTTATACAGGGAATTGTGAGACAGCTGCAGACTGTACCTGGCTGGGTTTGCAGTTCATTGTCTCCGGCCATGGACATGGGACCTGTGCCTGGCAGGGGTGCTACAGGCAGTATCAGGTACAAAGCCAGATCGAGTACTGTCCCCCGAGGTTGACAGACATCCACTGGATCCAGGTCCCTCCTGGGATTGGCCAGGGCCACGTGCATGTGGACTGCTATGATGGTCTGTGGACAGCACCCCCCACAGTGCTGGGGCTGGTACTGTCATTACGGGAGCTGCTGTGACTGGTGGGACATCCACGGTGACCTCCAGCTGCTGTTGTTGCTGTCATATGTCCACGTGGCCGTCGCAACCATCCAGCCCTGTCCTGATGCATGGACATGACATTGTGGATGAGATCCAATGTCTCACCCCACCATCTATACAAGACCTCGGTGTAATTATGGATGGCACCTGCTAGGTCATGGATGCTGTCAGTTACAGAGGTGTGATGAGCCCTCTGCGCCCTTAGACCCTGACTGGTGTACAATTCCATTTGTGCCTGTGCCTCCATGACAGCTTGGAACATGCGTGTGGTTGATATAGATGTGGCACGTCTGCCAGGGGCATGATGACCAGCAGTGCTCCGATGAGCACCCCTGAACATCTGCCTATGTCATACCCCACCAGACATCTGGCTATGGCTGCTGTGTCCTGACACACATGCCATAGATACCACACTGTTCTGGCCAGTGCCAACCGTAGACTGTCCCTCAGCTAAGGCCAACGGTGATGAGGTATGTAGAGGCAGTGTGACTGTATGCGTGGATGGGGTGGATACATGTGGGATGTCAATTGGTGGCCCAGTGGCAACCCCTGATGACTCTTCCTGTGCCTCAACACAGCTATCCTCATGGTCACTGTCTGTATAAGTGACATCAGATTCCCTGCGGGGGGGGAGCACCACCTCGCCACCTGTGAGGGGAAAACAGGGAACAGACTGTAAGATCTGTACATCACCGCTAAACAGTACATACACACACACACACACACACACACACACACACACACACACACACACACACACACACACTCACATATGTGTGCAGACATGGCCACACATGTAGACATACACACATGCAGTCGACATACATGGCAACCCATACACTCCACCAGACAGTACCTACAGACAGCTCACTCACCCCCATAACACACACAATAGCAGGTGATGGTGCAGTACAGTATCACACACAAACCTGTAATTACACACATGTCAGCATGTAGGACATGTGGCGCTCCAACAGCATGCAGTGCAACTGTAGTCAGTTCCCTTTTACCAACATTATACATGGCTGTGATGCATGGTGTCCGTTAGTAGGTGATGGCCCTCCCTCTGGAACTCACTGCACCCATGTCCACAGCATTGCTTTGCATCTGTTCAGCACCCTGGCATGTACTGTGCACTGTATCTCATAGGTGTACACACCACTGCAGGATGTGTATCCATGTGTCAGTTGTGTTTCTGCTGATGCTCACAGTCTCTGTGTGTTTCTGGATTACATGTGGACACGTGTTTAGTGAATGCTTGATGTGTATTTACAGATGTCATCATCAGTGGTGCATGTATGAGTGATAGGCTACCATTAGACCAACCACAGCACAATGTACTGTACCTATGGTGAGTGTAGAGACCATTATTGACCATTATTGAGCCCTGGCTGATGTTGCCTGTGGTACACATAGGTTCATAGGTGAGTACTGGTCTATTGGTCCTGGGGCCTACATAAGCCTAGCCACAGGGGTTCCCAGCTATGCACCACCCACTAATGTTTTTCCTCTGTGCCCCTGTCAGGCTGTGGCACAGACATACTACCCAGGGTGAATTCCCCATTTCCCATCCAGTTGTCAAGTGTTTTGTTAAAGAGGGCCAATGAGTAGTATTGCCTGACATGTATGGGTAGTCCTTTCCAGAGTGTGGGAATTCCCCAGGACAGGGCCCTATCCCTCCAGTATGTTCTTTGTAATGTGTTGATGAGGTTTAGGACCCTGGAGCGTGTGTTTGCAGATGGAGTGGGGTGTCTTTATGTGTAGCATATTCAACTGCTCTGTGTATGACATAGCTGTGTATGTTGGGCAGATGTCAGCTGTGCTTGGGCAATGTGCACTGGAGTGTTGCCACAGTTGTCTGAGATGGACTGTGTATTGCATGTGTTTGAGGCTGGTAATCCCATTAGTGAGGTGTGTGCTCTGTCAGTGCACATGTACAACATGCATTATGGGTAGGTGTGTTAGATGTGTACATGGCCTACACCTTAGCTATGAAATGCTCAGTGAATTGCCAAGCATAACCTTAAACCATACTCACCGGCATCCAGCCGCTGCCTTGCTGGTATCCCAGAGGTACCTACATTGAGATGAGATAGAGTTGATGTCAGTGGCCACAGCTGTGGCATTGCTACAGGGTGGCTGCAATATTACAGTACAACAATAGCTGAAGTCCACAGTACTACAGATTATGCATTAATGTTTATCAGTACTACACAGCAACAGACCCCACATCTCACATATGCATGATCTACATGTACAGATGCATACACTACAGAAGTCTGCTGATATGCCCCTGAACCTTACCTGCATGCTCCATGTCTGGTGTGTGTGTGTAGCACCCACCTCCATGACTGTATAAGTCTGTAGCTCTTTTGGGCATCATGAGCAGCTCCTCCTCTCTGGTGAGGGGGAATGGATGTTATGGCCCCCCCTGTTGCAAGGTGGTCACCCCGCATGGCAGCGGCATGGTGACATACATGGTGGAGCAGGTCACTACAATGGTGGTGGACCTGCTCATATGTATGGATGTGCATCCCTGCCTCATTCACCCTGTGGACCACATCATTTCACATGGCTGTTTGCTCCTGCTGGTCCTGGCTTGTCCGTGAGAACAACAGCTGGTAGTTCTGGATGATGCTGGTGATTATAATGTCATCCTCAGTGGCACTGTAGGTAGGATTCCTTGGGTGCGCCATACTCCCTGAAAGACATAATGATGGAAATATGTGTGAGCAACTCATATGGCAAGTTTACCATAATACAATACACATATCAGTCTCCCACCACCATATCAGCTCCAACTTAATGTTCACACAATGCTAGAGGTATGTCTCTGGTATATATACCATTGGGTCATATATTGTATTATACAACATGTTCTGCTATGTGTTTATAGGCATGCTCCCTGTGGGGACACCAGAGTTGCTGGGCTGTTACAGAGAAGTTCACCTGCATGCCATTGTCACTGCCACTATGTTTCTACATATGCATGTGGTATGTCTGCTATGTGATTACTACACATCTGCCATTCTGTGATATTGGGGATATCTATGTATGCTGTTGGACATGTTCTGGGATTGTGTGAACTATTACAACCCACATATGTTCCATGACAGTTACACACCAGTATGTGTAGGAGTTATTTGCCAGCAGGAACACCTCTCCCACCTAATGTGCACATGTTACCAGTCCACATCACATCCGTGACCCACCATGGGACCTCATTATCTGCTGTTCCGGCACTACCTTCATGTGGAACCACCTCAGGGGATGGTGTCCCCCCACCATGGAGCACACACAGACATATGTCTGTCACCTAGTTAGGTCCAGGGTCTTGTGCATAGGGAGCTCCACAGAGATATGGGGTATGTGCTACATCACCTGGAGGCATGCGGTGCACATACACAAGGTTCAACATGTATGTTCCTCCTGCTCAGCCCACAGCCCAGGCACCTTTATGTCCATGTAGATCCTGTCATGACTGTCCATGGGTGGGCACCATGTTCCCTTTGTTCCCATGTGGGGGCTCAATTGTCTCCACATTCCAAATGTAACTGCCCGTCCACAGTGTTTAACCACCACGTGTCATATACCAGCCCTGTATGCTGTCTTGTTTGTCACCCATCCAGACCTACATACCAGTATGTGTCTAATACCCTTCACCAACATATATATCCCACCTTCTCAAACAATTGCGATGTGTTCCCAGCATGGGTTACACACCACACTCCACACTCCATCTTGCAGCCATGTACTGGTGTGTAGGTATGTTGTGTATTGATGTGTGATGTTTTCTCTCACACATGTCATGGCAGGGAACATGTATTGACACACACACACACACACACACACACACACACACACACACACACACACATATATATATATATATATATATTTATATATAGGTTCACTACACATTACTGAAAACCCACAATACCAACGCCCATACACCCGAGACCAAATACCTGAAAGACTACAAGACCGATGGACCACAAGCGCGAAATTCAAAATCGTGAACATTTGAAACACATACAGTACACACATACACAACCACACAGCTTCCCCCCACAATCAAACAAATAAAATTACACTATATTTAAGCAGGGGGGCAAGCCCTCCACAACCCCCTACTTTAATATTCTAACTCTGAGATTGCACAAACACACATACAGGACAAACTCACACCCACACATTACAGTCCCTCACACAAACACCACAGTCACAGCACACACTAAAGCCCCTCACTTACACACACATACTTACACCAGAAGCGCCAACTCAAAATCTCCGAACATCGGGATTATGAAATTCGCGCTTCTGGTCTTGCGATCATCTGGCCTTTCAGTGTTCTATTCTCGGGATTCCGAGCGTCGGTATTATGGGCGTTCGGTCTTCCGTAGTGAACCTATATATATATACATATATATGTAGACATATACACACACACACACATATATATATATATATATATATATATATATATATATATATATATACATATGTATATATATATATCTGTATACATATATACATATATATATATATATATATATATATATATATATATATATATATATATATATGTATGTATATATACATATGTGCATATATGTGTAGATATCATTATGTGTGGTTTATATACCTATATAAATGTATAACTGTCCGAGGTTCTGTAGACATACACAGCTGTGAATATGTATCACACATATATGTATCTGTATGTGGGGTGCATACGAACATCTGGACCACACTCATGTAACTCTCTTTACTTCACAGCTGAACTGTTCTGCCTTGCTGCAACACAGACTGGTGTCACATGTGAACACAGACTAACATTAGAGGGTTTATATGGTGACAAACTTTAGATAAGCATGTTATACTGCCATGGCAGTTGGGCATGCTATGCTACACTTTAACATGACTATCCTGCAGGTGGTGTGGTCTCTCTCCCATGTGTCTATCATGGCAGTATTAATACCCCCGCCAGCCGTTGGCCACAGTAATTTACAGAACACAGATATCATTGGGTCACATCTTTGCCATTCACTGCTGATCTGCACATTTGACAGGTATGTCCCACTGCCCACAGGGACTGACACTATTGTCCAGTGCAGTTGTTGAGCAAAACATCATTACAGGAACAAGTACTGATGGCACATATACATCCTTTCATATTATACATCCTATTATGCTATGCCATATACTACATGCAAGTAAATGCATATCTGTATCACATACCTGTTATGTTTTTTTCTGCTGTAACACAACCGTGAGCTTTGTGACCTTTCTTGAAATGTTTTTTTTTTCTCTCTCTCTCTCAGTCTCTCCAGTAGAGTGATTGAGCTGGTTTGAATAGTTTGCAGCGTGCTTTTGTTGGTATTGCACATGATCAGGTGGTGGCCTCTGCACCAGTCAGTGTCCACCAGATGCTAACTGCATGCAGCCTGCTGTGTAGTACTTAAGATAACCACTGTCATGGCAACCCTGTACTTTAAATTGCTGCCTTCTGTGGGGGTTGTCCCTTCACCTTTCCAGTATGGATGACATCCTTCCTGTGTGTGGACATCAGTGTTACAGGCATCAGGTAGCAACACCTCTTACAGCAGAACCTGCAGAAACAGGCCAAATCCAAATTTGGGTAGGGTTCCAGACCTACAGACAGCATGAGTAGTGTTGTTGTGTGCATTGTATCTTGCTGTTCTTACAGGGTTTGTGTACATGGTACTTTTTCATGGAATGTTGTCTGTCTGCATAGCTCTGAACTGCATAAAGGTATGTTGCAATGAATCCTGTAACACCAGCAATTTTCAGGGTGTGTAACAGCAATAATGCAAATATGGCCCTATGTTCCTGCCTCTGTCCTCCACATATATGCCAGTTTTTGTCCTGCTGTGATACAGGTAGGGTTGGTAGGTATTGGCCTATCATTATTTACCGCTAGCATTACTGCTATCATCCCAGTCATGTCATGGACTCCCACACCAACTGTTGGGCCAAGTCCATATATATATGGAGGCAACAGCTGGCGAACACATATGTGCTCTTGTACATTCCAGAGGTACGTGTGTGTTACACAGTGTTCCTTGCCCTTGTTCAGCCTTTTATGGGGGGGGGGGGTTCAATGCCATTAACCTAGGCTATGACACCTTGTCTGGTACTGATAACTGTTAAGACGAGGGCCATTCAGTGTGATAGTAAGATGTTAGGTGAAGCAATGTTACGTACAAGATACTGTGACATTAACACAAGTGCTACTTTTCCCCCTAGGGCTTGACTACAGGGTTTAATTGGAGGCTGCTGAACTATATCTGTAATTGTTGATTGTTACGTATCCTGAAGGCAAATCCTGTTTCTACTGTTGATTATTTTGTCTTCGACATTACCGATTTCGAACTTCCATGTTCGACTATATGACAGTCGACATAGTGCCGTTCGCAATTTTGATAGTAAACCATATATATATATATATATATATATATATATATATATATATATATATATATATATATATATATATATATATATATATATATATATATATATATATATATATATATATATAAACATACAATAACACCACCTACTGGCCTGTGAGTTAATATGTCCTTGATAAAAAATATATAGGATAAAATCCTCTTATGGATGACATAAAATAAAAAAAACTGAAGTGTGTAATGAGGCAAATAAAATACCCCAATAAGAGTGTTCACATTAAAGTTTTGCAGCCCTTAACTTTAAAAGTGGGGCAATATTAATATTTTCATTTAAACCTGGATTTCTTCCTGCATCTAAGGTGACCTGCCAATAGAGCTTCCTATATTTCAACAGATTTTCCCAGTGTCCACCCCTTTGGTCCACTTGTACCTGTTCAAAAATAAAGAAGTTAAACTTTGCCTGTAGGCAGCACAGAGAATGTTTAAATGGCATTTTTCTCATTTTTTGTCTTAATCTCATAGGTGTGTTCATAAATACATCTTCTAATCTTCCGCTCTCTCTTACCAATATAAAATGCACCACAGGGGGAATAGATGGCCAAATAGACCACTCTTTCACTGTTACAGTTAAAATATAACTGACCACTAATCTTCCTATCTCTAATAGGTATATAAACCCATTCACAATGTGCAATATATTGGCATTGGGAGCAAGCCCCACAACAGTACGTTCCTTTATGTTTACCAATACCATTCACAGATCTTCCATGATCTTTGAGGAGACTCATAAAATCCCATCTAACTCCATCTAATGTTTTCTCTGCATCAAAACCCACCAAAGACATTAGCATTATCTAACATTGCTTCCCTATGGTCATCCTTGGTCTATTAATGTTGTCAAATGTTGGCTTTGCTTCACAAAACCACTTTGATTCATATCTATCAATTTTGTCAACAAATGTGCCATTCTTTTAGAATAGAGTATAGACTTAAATACTTATAATCATAGCTTAAAATTGAAATGGGTATGTATAAAGCTGGGTCTGATGGAGGTTTACTGTCCTTAGGTAATGCAGTGACCATAACTTTCTTCCAATGTGTTGGTGCTTTCCCTTCTTTTAAAATGCTTTTAAATAAAATCTTCTAAATCTTTATCACTTTCTTCCCTGCTAACTTCCAGATTTCACCAGGAATACCATCTGTTCCTGGAGACATTCCTGAAGATTGATTATACATCACCATTTTATCTCATCTCAACTGTTAGTTGTTGACCATCGTCCAGCTCTAACCTTGACATAATTAGGCCTACTATAAATATTTCCATGTGTGCTCTTCCTAGATTTCCTCATTTCTCTGTTTTATACAAATTTTCATAAAATTCCAAAAATATCAAACCTCTACAGGATCTCTTGTTATTTTTCTTGTTATAGGCTCCTTAAGTTTGGCAACAACACCACTTTCTGCAGCCTAAATCATTGTGCTAAAAGCTTTTGTGTTCTGGGGTTATTATCAAAAAATAGTTGCTTAACAGCAATCATTCTAAATTCATGCAAATTATCTAGCTATTTCTCTTTAGCACTCTGCATTTGCATTTGTATTTCTTCTTGTTCTGTGAGATTCCCCTTCTTCAGCAATACTTTAACATTTGCCATCCTCTCTGAGTAACTCATTTTACTTCTTAACCATAGCTCTTTTTCTTTTATTCCCACCCTGTTTTTCATTGTATCCCACTCAATAGCTATAACGTCTGAAGATATTTCTATCTTCCCTAAAATCCATCTAATAATTTCCACTACCCATTCCTTAAATTCCTCTCTTTTTAACAGGTAGGTGGGAAAGTGCCAATGTCTCATTTTTACTTCATTACCCTGCTATACTATCTTAGTTTTTATTGGTACATGTTCTGAAATAGTTATTGGATGTGTGTGGAAGCTTTTAATTAAATGTAAATGTTCCTTTGAAATATAATTTCTGTCTAGTCTAGCACAGTGTTTGTACCTTGGGAAATCATATGTAAATTCCATTTGAGTTTCTACTACTGACTTCATATCTTTCATACTAAATATTTTCATAAATTCCATAAGAAATCTACTCTATTTTGTTATATTTTCTCTTCTAGGTCCCACAATACATCCTCATTATTGTAAATCAAGTTCAGGTGTCCACCTTTAATTTATATTCCCTGCTGAAAGCTGATTATTTATCCCCAGTTTTTCTTATGCTCCATAATAGCAGTTTTTGGTGGAGTATGGTTTCACAGTGGCCTAATCCTCCCCTTGCCAGTAGCCCCTTTCTACCACAAATCTACCATTATTGTCTTTTTTCTTCTTCTTTCATTATTGGCAGTTAATTGCCTCTAGCAATAAGTATAATTGTCCCACTTTCCCCTTTGTTACTGGTATTCTGATGAATATCCATCCTGAAATCCTTTCTTTGCGAAATGTACATGCTAATTTCTTTCCAAAAGTTTCTATTTGCAATCTGCATTTGTTAATATAGTTCAATACTCTTTCCTTTATGTCTGTACTTGTAAGGCTATTTACATTCCAAGATAATATGGATATTGTAATTATTGTGATAAAAAGCTATTGTCTTTTACCTATTATACACAACAGTTTTTGAATGTGTTTTCCAACTTTTATGTTGCATGGACACACTAATATTTGGCAAGCTGATCTTTTACACAATCGTTTCTTCTCATCTCCATTTTAATTTATGTCACATTTTCAAAACATTTTATTTGAATAAAATTCTACAAACAAAAATAAATCTAAATATATTTTAAAATACCCCATCCCTTATTAACTTTGAACAAACATAGAAAAGTATGTACATCTTCAAAATTTGAAGTTTAACCTCCCAAATATGAAGAAGTGCCACAAATCAATAGCTGCACTCACCGGCATTAACTATCAAAATTTGAAGTTTAACCTCCCAGATACGAAGAAGTGCCCCAAATCAATAGCTACACCCACCAGCATTGACTAACCTAAAATGAAGGTTACCCATGATAAAGTACATTCTACAGCCCATGTTTACATGTATACTGATTGCTGGATGTTCTTTTCTTATTTTTATTCACCTTTCAGAAGTGAAAAACTGCTTGGATACTTTCAGAAAATATTAACTTTTAGCCCTAAGAAGTGCACTGGCCATCTTTAAATAAAACTAAATTGTTCACTGTTTTGTTAAATGCATTAAAATATTAAGGCTGCTACGGAGGCTGACATCTCTTATTCATGCTCCCATAATTTCAGACTTTATTTTTCACTGAATTGCTTGCCATTGCAGCTTTAAATTTCGCATTTCCTTCAATAAGCAATGCTTAGAACTCTCAAAATTAATTGCTTACACCTGCAGACAGTTCATCTCCATGGAGAAGTACACAGAAATGAATCTTTGGAAATTTCATTCATAAACGATTGTATGTCTGCCTTCATCTGCAGGCTTCTTGATTCACACTGAACTTTTGCTAATGGGAAAAAAAACAAGGTAATATCTATGCAGATGTCAGAAATTTGGCATTTTCATTGCTTTCATGTTGTACTATTTTTAAAGCCTACTTGCTTACAGAAAGCACTTGTTTATAGCTTAAGCCAAAGGCATTACTTTAGAAATTCACTCTTGCAAAAATAAGAAAAAATATCTTAATTCTACATATAATCAGTGTACGTTTACACCACAGCCTAGCCCAGCAGTCCAAGATCTCAGCATATTAACACTCAATTTGCTTTTGCTCAGCCTTTCTTCTCTTGTTATACTATAAAGCATACATTTCTTACAACTAAAACAGTACTTGCTTACTTTAATATCTTCAACACATACAACAGTCACTAAAAAGATTCCTTTCACATTTAAAACACCCCTGACTACACAGTACATACATCTGCTTTACTGTATATATCATACAATTTATATCATGCAATGTTTTATAGAAATACTAATAACAACAGAAATCATATTACTTGCAGTTATTTTCCCCATTTTTGGTGTCCTTCTAAATATTAATGACATAAAGTGGGGTATATACTTTACAGTTCACCAACAAGTTTAACAAAGTCAGCAAAAGGCCATCTATTTCAGCCACATTTTCTTGCAAACCATATTTCACAAATGTGATTGATACGTTATGGTCTCCCATTTAATTTCACTGTTGATGGTCTTCTTCCTGTTCATCTCCATCTCTCAGCAGCAGTCCCTGGTTCAAGTCCAAGGTACTACTGATTCTTCTAGTCAATGTCTATGCTTTTTTTCTATCCTTCAAGCAATTTCCTTTGGAACATTGGGAAAAGGTTTACTGGTAAAGCTTTTTTTATGAACTTTACTGTCTGAAGAATGAGAAGGAGAGTCCCCTTCTGCTTGATGGCTCATTTGTTGTTGGATAAACTTTTTTTTTATTTCCTCTTAAGCTTGCTCTGCATGAAAAAAATGTCTTTGATCCCGCAGAAAAAATACCCTAACGACAGCTGGTTAGAGCAGCTCGAATTACATACATGCCTCTTGGCATTCCCTGATTGCTGGGATAAATTTGTATCCAGTGTTCTCTACCTTTGTCTGATTCAATGTATGGGTTATTGGATTTGATAGGATCCTACCTTGGCACTGACTTTGAAACTTTTACAGTACCAGGGTTCTAAATCCTCCCCTACCTATAATTTCCTGTACTCTACTCTAGTACCTCAGATATCTTTTGCCAACTGAAGCTACCAGATGTGTATGTGAGGGCTCCTTGTGGAATCATTATATCCTTTATGGATTTGTGAAATCTTTTTCTCCTCACCTTACCAAGAGTTTGGCACTCTATTTATAGTGTTCCCTTTCTGGTTTCTAGGTTTATCCCTTTTAGATAAGATTTTTATAGTGAAGTTATTTTTTATTTAGGCTTAGTTATAGATTTAGTATTCAACAGTTAATAATTCATTATGTTGTTATAGTAGTCTTGGTATATTAGTCATAGCTCATGTTAGGATATTCCATGTGGTTTGCTGCAGTGTTCTTTTAGTTATTCAGATAGTTTGCTAGGATTTATAGTAGTCACATTTATAACATACTTTAATCTCTCTTAAAGGGAGTTTCTTCAGAACAGCTGATACTGGATTCACAGAGCTTTAAAAATGATGTCAGTGGAGGCACACGTTTTTCTCCTCAAGACCCTCACTTCATGTCTATCTACTGTTTGGGTGCTGTTCATTTGAAATTAGACTGCCAGTTATGTAAAGCTTTCAGTTCGAGAATTTTACAAGGAAGGAGGGAGAAGCTTATCATTAAAGATTTATTACCGCCACAGAGAGAGGCATTCACTTCAGCTGGGCCTTCATCTATGTCCCCTGCAAAGAAGGTAGATACAGTTAAATCAAAGGATAAAGCTAAGAAGATGCCAATGACTCAGACAAGGAGAAAAATAAAGCCACATTTTAAAAGACAGAATTTTCCAGGAAAAGATCACTGAATCTGGCAATACCAATTGGTTCCACCTCAAAGGCTACATGCACAAAGGAACTGAGAGATCCTCGGTGCCAATCTGCCTTTCCTCAGTCCTGTTTTTTATGGGAATAGGTCAGCCCAATACTACATTCCCTTATTCTCAAAGAAAAATACTCTTCTCATCCACCTTTAGTGGCATCATCCACTTAGTCATCTCTGAGCTTCACAGAACATGATGTCAATAGGATGATGAGAAATTTCCTCAAGATGCAGACTCAGCTTAGGGTTCTCTCAGTGCCATCCACTGTGAGCACATCAAGCACTGTCCCAACATGTTTCTCTGGTACCGGTTCATAACATGTTAACACCAGTTCCCTTGGTTCCGTCTTGTACAGAGGCACCTTCATCTGCTTTGACAGTCTTGGTCACCTCTACTCTGGCTACATGCCTTTAATTCTCAACTCCAAGGTTGTTGATTTCAGAAGGGACTTGGAACAAAAGCATTGGCACACAGGCTCAAGGGGATGAGTTGACACCAAGAGTATCAGAACCATCATTGCTTGCCCACATCATCAGCTATTGACAGCTCAGATGTTCAAATCCTAGGTCATCTTAAGGGTCAAGGTCTGTCAGAGCCAAGAAATCTCTCTCATCCTTGGACAGCAGCAGATTCTTGGAGCCAAATTCAGCTTTTGCCTTCGATGCTTTTCATAAAGTCCTAGACTTATCTAAGGAGAAGGCACCTCCAGCCAGTTTGTTTCCATCCAAACTGCTAGAGGTCTCTTAACTCTTCTTCCCATCTTCCTATCAATTAGAGTCAGTCAGAGCCACAGATTACTCAAGCTGCCTGCTTCATCAGCTCTCAGTCTGATTTTAAGCTTTCTGACTCCTCACTAGGATTGGTTTAATGGAAACAGACATGGAAATGGAAGCACAATGTCTCAACCACAGATTCTGTCAAAGAAGGTTCTCCCTGCTCTCCCTACGAAGATGTCACTTTTGGTGAGATTCTAGAACTGATGAGGTAAAGAGGGGGATGGTACACCCAAGATTCCTGTCCTGATGAATCTGCATTCTTGGAAGCTTTTGGTTCTGGTCCATCTTCTTCCTGGGTAGTACCACCTGTTGACAATCTCATCAACCTCATGCACAACTAGCATGGATGGATCCTGACATGGTGGAACATATCCCTCCAAAAAAAGATAGGATTCTGCAATACCCTAAAGACAGGAAAGGACCTCTGGTAGATGCAAAGGTGGAAGCAGCAGCTGTGAAGAAAGAACTTTCTGAAGAAAGCTCTTCTGTTCATCTCCTTACTAGGGAGTCCAGGATGATGGCTGGGTTTGGGAAGCAGACTTATGCCTCAGCAACTCAAGACTCTCTCTGCAGGTGTCATCCATTTTTCTACCCTTCAAAGATCCTTTTACAGGAATCAAAGGTCAGGTGAAAAGATGTGGTTCTGGAAGTCACAGAGTCCTTACCATAACTCTGTGGGTGTTAGGCCACCTTGTGGCAGTTGGGAGAGGTGAATCTGATGGACGTCACCTGAGAGGCAGAGGTGGACCACATAAACACAACTTCTGTGGTTCCTATTTTGACAAGCCGTTCTAGCATTTCAAAAAGGGTTGCCTAACTGCTGCCCTCTGGAGGCAGTCAAGGAATGCTTATCTCTGCACTCATAAGCCAGTCAAAGCATTAAAACAGATTCTTGGGTGTTAAAGGTAATATCCAGAGGCTATATTCTATTTCATTTTTCTTTTTACCTCAGAACAAGAGAAAGTTCCCCGATGTTCCACCCAATCAGTGGGAGACAGCAGCACTACAGATATCAAGACTGCTAGAAAAAAAGAGCAATCCATCTAGTCCCCTGAGACCAGTTGGAGGGTATTCAAGATTCTTTTTAGTGCCAAAAAAGACAAGGGACCTAAAACCAATTTTGGGTTTAAATCATCTCAGTCAATTTGTAAGGCAGTTGAAATTCTGGATGGTTACGGTTCAGTCCATTCTATCCCTGTTGAGGAAGGATGATTGGATGTGGTCTGTAGATCTCAAGGATGGTTACTATCATTTGAAAATAGAGAAGCCCTCCAGGAGTTTTTGGTTCTGCTGGCTGGGAGCCAATCTCTCTCAGTTCACATTCATGCCTTTTGGTCTCACCACAGCCCCCAGGGTGTTCACCAAAGGAATGGCAGTGGTAGCAGCACACCTGCATCTGCTTGGGTCCTAAGTTTCCCCTATCTGGACAATTGGCTCCTAACTGCTATTTCTGAGCATCTTCTCAAACATCACCTGGATCTAGTGCTCCAACTGTCAATTGGTTCCAACACAACAAATGGAATTTATCAGATGCCACCTCAACACATCTTTGAAAATTGTCAGCCTTCCTCAGCATAGGATCTATTCACTCCATCTAGTGGTGACGCATGTACTTCATCATCCTTCTCCCTCAGCAAGGCTAATCCTGCATCTTCTGAGGCTTATGGCTTCTTTGATTCTGATGGTTCCTCTGACTTGATACCACATGAGAGTGCTTCAGTGAAGCCTAGTGGCACAATAGTCCCAGAATATTCATCCTTTGCCTACCAAGATACTGATTACAAAAGTCTGCAAACAACATGTGTTATGGTAGATAGCATCTCTATCAGTTACTGAAGCACACCCTTTCCACCCAGAAATGCATACAGTAGAAGTAACAACAGATACCTCCCTGTCAGGGTGGAGGGGGTCATTACAAAAGAAAGATGGTCTGAGGAACTTGATAACAAACAGAGGCCAACCTTCACTTCAATATCTTGGAGGCAAGGGGAGTCCTGCTAGCCCTGCATACCTTTCAAGATGCTGTCCTCAAGGGTGTGATTTCCATACAAATGGACAACATGGCGGTAGTATGGTACATCAACAAATAAATAGGAATCCACTCTTATCCATTATATCAAGAGGCGATGACAGTTTGACAATGGGCAATGTCTTCACAATGCTTTCTCTTAGCAATGCATATCCCAGGGTCAGCCAATGTATTAGCAGACAAATTAAGCAGGAATATATTGACTCCTCATGAGCAATCTATCAGTCAAACAATGGCAACAATGATTTTCAGCTGCTGGGGCCAACTGTGTTGCGACATGTTTGCTTCTCATCTCAACAACAAGTGCAGCTGTTATTTTTCCATGATCCCTCTACAGGGTCAATCACCAAGGGATGGTCTGGTCCACATTTGGCCCTTGGGGCTCCTTTATTCATTTCCACCTCTCACCTTAATGACCAAATGTATGCAGAAAGCAAGACAGTGCAAGGTCGAGGTGATCCTCATTGCATCCTTTTGGCCATAGCACGCATGGTTTCCCTTCCTATGGCCTCTATTTCAGCATCTCCCATGGATGTTAGATAGTTATCCAGATTTTCTTTCTCAGACATTCAAATGGCTTCCTCCATACCAGCAATTCATGAAACAAACTATATGGTTTCTCCAACCTTTAGCAATAGCCAGAG
Organism: Protopterus annectens; assembly: GCF_019279795.1. NCBI lineage: Eukaryota > Metazoa > Chordata > Ceratodontiformes > Protopteridae > Protopterus > Protopterus annectens. Next base: position 976,702,926 of record NC_056726.1, on the reverse strand, counting down.
ACACTAGGCTCCCCACAACAGTTATTAAAATTATTTCAGATTCTCAGAACCTGTCTACAAAGAAAATATATTATAACAAGTAACAGAGGTTTTCAACCTGGGCTACTTCTAAATGAATAGAACCTTTTTCTGCACCAATTCCAACTATCTTAGAATTTCTTGCTGATCTCTTTGATAGGGCTCTATCTATTCTGCTATCAAAGCAAATGGTAGCAATTTAAAATTTCCAAATGGGATACAATGGATTCTTCCTTAGCATCTTTGAAAATTACTAATGACTTTCTGAGGGGAACCTTTCTCTTATGAACACTGCTTAGGGATCCAGCTGTCATGCTGTAAGCTTTGACTCAATCTCCCTTTGAACCTGCAGCTACTGTTGACCTTACATTTCTCTCATGGAAAACAATTTTTCTGGTAGCAGTTGTTTCATCCAGAATGATATCAGAACTGCAGGTACTTTCATGTAAACCTCTATAGCTCATCTTCCATAAAGATAGAGTTTCACTGAGAACTAACCCACCCTTTTCCCTAAGGTGGCATCTGAAGCAAATTTGAATCAATCTGTAGATTTACCAGTTTTTTCCATGATTCTCAAACAAAGGTAAATATACTTTACATATGCTAGACATTCATCATTAACTCAGATATTACCTCCATAGAAGGGAACAGTTTAGAGACTCTGATCAGTTGTTTGTTGCCTTTAGAAAACAGAGGATGGGGAAGGCAGTGTCTAAAATGACACTATCATGGTGGTTGCCAGACTGCATCTCCTTTGTTTAAAAAATAATTTGACATTAGTAACCCAATCAAAGGCTCAGTTAACTAGAGAAGTGGCTACCCCATTGGCCTTCACAAAGAGGATGGCCATGATATTTGTGCAGCAACAACTTGGTCAACAGTCCGTAACTTTGTGCCTCATTATAAGCCTGATGTACAGACCAGATCATGTTCTTCTTTTGGTTCCATAATAATCAAGAATGTCCTTCCTTGATGCCATCCAGAAAGGCAGCTTGGGAATCTGTCCCATAAGTTAAACAGAATAAAATAGACAACATTAGATACGCAAGTTATGCACTTGTTATGCACTTAGATAACAACATATCTATGTTGTCTGATTTTCATCCAATTCAACTTCCCTCCCTTTTGCCCCTTTCAAATTAACATTTATGGATTTAAGATAACTGAGCAGCAATCACTTTGTACTCTGTCTGAGTACAGTCCTGTTGACTGTTTAATTTCCTTTCATGTTAAGTTGATTGGTCTATGGGAGTTATAATGTTTTTTCTGCATTTGATATTATTGGTTATTTAAAGGGGCAAACTCGATCTGAGGTACTAGAGTGGAGTACAGGGAATTAAGGATAGAGGAGGAGACAGAGCCCTGGTACCATAAAAGCTTCAAAGTCGGTGCTGAGGTCACATCATGTTGAATCTTCCAACCCATAGATTGAACCAGACAAAAAGCAAGCCATATGGATCTATCATTGTGGTATGTACATCTGGGCAGCCAAGTGCTCCGGATTGTGTGGAATGCTCCACATTTGTGTTTGATTAAGCCCACTGTTTCGCTGTTCTGAATTTTACAGCCCTTGCTCTGCTTAAGTGTTTTCATCCAGAGTCTGTCTGCTATCATGCTGGATTCCCCAGAGATGTGCATTGCTATCAAAAAGTGTTGGAAAGAGGTCACCCACTACCATTCTCTCAGGGCCTGCCGACAAAGGGGGTAAGACCTGGCTCCTTCTTGTTTGTTTATGTACCACACATACAGAGTGTACTTGACTTTTATTTGCATGGAATTCTGGAAAGTACAGAGGGCTGTCAGCACCAAATAGTAGAAAGAGGACAGTATTTTAAAGGTGGCATTCACATTCCTATATATTTTGGTTGAAAGGCCATGGCCATGGTACGTTTTTCTCGCAGTGTGAAAATAGGGTGTTCCATATTTTGACCATTTGTCACACATTGCAATGGTCTGTGTCCACATTGGCCTCTTAGCAGGTTGAGACCTATGATGTACATAGCTTTCATTTTTCTTCTTCCTGGTGTACAGTGAATAATCATTTTCTAAAAATACTCTGCTGTCTCCAATTTTTAATACATTGCCCTTTTGCCATTTTTGTCAGGATACACTCTTTCTGCTGGTGTGATTGCATTTTTACTAATGTAGGTCTTGGCTGCTTTCTCATAGTTCGGTTTGGAGCATACACTCAATGTGCCCTGTCAGTTAACAAATCCTGCTGTGGAACACTAGCCCAGTTGCTCATTGGTGCTTTCATAAAATTAATACAGTCTGTTTCTTCCTGTTTCTCTGGTATAGCAAAAAAAAAAAAAAAACAAGTTTTCTCTATTTGTTTCTTCCAACATTACTTCATTCTAAAATAGCTCTTTTTGAGAAGCCTTATTCTCTTCCAGTTTTTTATAAGTTCATCTGAACAAGTAGTTAAAGCTTCTTCTATTTTGTCCGGCCTTTTTTGTTATGTTGATATATTTTTTCAGTACTTCATTTATTTAAATATCCTCTAAGTACATTCAATTTATTGTTCTTTCTAAATTACTGTAAGCTGTGTCTTGAACCAAAGGTTAAACTGCTGTTTGTTGAACAGCTGCAGAATCTTTCATAGGCAGTGTTTTTGCTTCAACTTTTCCATATACATTTCCTTCAGGTTATCCAAATATCTTCCTTGTTAGCATCCAGGCAGAGTATTTGATATTCAGTAACTGAATTTTGCACACAAAACAGTTTTAATGGCACTTCAGTTTCTGTTTTCACTCTAGCAGAGATGAAGTCAAACTGTTGATCAGTGTGCAGCCACCTTGGAAGTCCCCTGGATTATTCTACTTTGATGCTTCTAGGTACTTGTTCCATGAGGATGTGCACATATATTTTAAGATGGCAAGAAAACCTGCTGCTAGAAAATCTAATGTTTGCAAGTGGAATAGGTTTTCTAGGTGATTTCCATAGTAAATTACTTCCAGGCAAGTTTAAGGTTCACTTGACTACTGCCTTATCCTCTTCGATGACATATTGGAAAGGGGTGGACTCTAGAGATATTCAAAAGACGGCATCCTGGTCTTCTGTTCATAGTATCACAAAGCACTGTAAAGTGGATTCCCTTTCAAGGTCCAGAGCAGGCTGTGCTAGGATTATTCTCCAGAGACTCCTGGATCCTTATTCTTTTATCACACAGGTAGGGTAAACGATGAGAATTTACCCAAAATGTCATTGAGGGAATGGAAAAGATGAACAAAGTACAGTTGTGTATGTCATACGTACCTATAACAGCAGATGTACAAATTCCTTACTGTCTCAGTGGTAACAGCCACCCATCAATTCCCTGATTGTGCATAGTTGAGGTGAGTTTCAACCCTTCTGATTCAGTTGTTGTTTTATTTTTTTATATGCTATTGTGATTTGCTGCGATTTTAATTTTGCTAGATAATTTTGGCTTAGGGTACTTTTCTCTCCTTCTTTGTATAACTGAAAATGCCTGAACACTCACTTCCCTCACTTCCTGTGATAACAATGTAGGCTTCCCTCTCAAGATATGTTCAGCCACTCAGCTACCACAGGAATATAGAGGGAGGGGAGTCTGAGCTTTTGAAAGCTGGCCAGTACTGAGTTACATTGGTAGATGACCAAAAATGCCACTGAGGTAATGAGGAATTTGAATATCTACTGTTACAGATAAGGAAGACCTACGCGACTGTACTTTCTCACAGGTTGTTTTTCTGGGGTGACTGTTGGGCACCTGATTTCACACAGCTTTTGTTTCACAGAAAAAATATATATGTCTGCATTTAGATGTATTCCTGTGGTTTTCCATCCAGATGTCCATCTCAGCAGGGGAATTCCTCATGATTCTGGGTCTCATGGCATCAATGATACTCACTATACCTCCCTCAAGACTCCATATGAGAAGGTTACAATGGTACCTGAAATCTCTATTGTCCCAGCAGCAACATCCCTTGACTTTTCAAATTCCAATTATGGGATTTGTGAAAAGAGGGATTAAGTAGAGGCGACACCAAATCTTCCAGAGTCCAGGTTTCCCATTCTCCCCTCCTGCTGCAGTAGAGTCAGTCACTACAGACACCTCTGACTTTGCTTGGAGAACAGTGTCTCTGTGGGGGGAAGTGCAGGATCTTTGGAACAAAAAAGATAGAACAAAAAACATGAGTGTAAAAGAGATGTTAGCTTTCATAAATGCTCTCAACTTTCTAAATCAACTGTGATCCCTTGGACCTCTTCCAAGTGTTAACAGACAACACCACAGTGATGTGATACATACGTGTGTGTGTGTGTGTGTGTGTGTGTGTGTGTGTGTGTGTGTGTATGGGGGGGGGTGAGCAGTTATTACCCTATGTGAGACTAGCTATGGTAGCTTGGGATAAAATTTTCAGCACAGAATTTGCAAGAAAAAAGACTAAAGGAAATTCATATGTGCACTCTACTTGAGAAAGTATGCTAGGTATTTTAGGTTTTGCAGGAAGACCAGCATAACTCAAGATGATACTTAACAGGATAATACTTGCTAGGAAATAGAAGCAAAATAACAAGAGAAAATTGTAATGCTGTACCTGTCTCATCTAGCTGTTGGTGCTGGTCCCTGAAATATCACCCCACCCCCTCAAATGAACAGCAAAAAAAAAAAAAAAAAAAAACAGGACACTTTGGCTACTTTTATGCCAATAAGCTTTCTACAACAGTCACATCCATGCTTCCCTCAGCTCTTCAAGTATTCAGCTAAAAAAAAAGACTTTGACTTTTACTGTAGTAAGCTGATTGATACTTTTGTATCAATTGGCTTCCTACAGATCCTCCAAACACCCCACAGTTGTTCAATTGAAGAGCTAAACTAAATTGCTTTGTTTAAACTGTAGCAAACCAATAATTGCTAAATTGCCTTTCTTTACTGGCATTTTGGTACAGAAAAAAAATAGTGCAAGATCTCTCAGTCTTGCTTTTCAACATTTTTCATTTAGGCTGGCTGCCCCCTTTGCCTCACCCTTGCTACGCTGCTGCAGACACGATCTGGTGAGTGATGTATTACAGTTCAAGAGATATGTCTGCTACAGAGTACACAGTAAGATACAACAGGAGTGTTCAGCAATGCATGGCACAGACTTGACAGTTCCTTCTAATGATAGGCAGGAGAATGCAGACTACTGATTACATAAGAGCAAGGAAACAAGCAACCTCTGTGTACCATTCAGTCTTTACCTGATAGTATGTGCCTAAAATTACATTAAATAAACTGAGAAATGGGTATCTGTGAAGCAGGTTCTTACTAAGAAAATATATTTTATTTGAAACTGTCTTATATATAATAATTTCTTGCAAGTTCAATTTTGTATGAAATGGACCTAAACCCATCCAGCTATTTATTATGCTTTTAAAATCTGCAGAATAGCTTTGCTGCACTTAAACGCAATTTATTCATTTAAGCATTGATATTCTGTAAAAAACAGGCAAGTTTCCCATTGTGGAAGGATTATAAATAGTTGCATAATATGCACTGAACAATAAATAACGTATCCCTTTGTTATCTAATTACTAATATTAATTGCACTACGGAACAAAAGGAACCTAGTGGACAGAGCATGTCTCAAAGAACCTTTAAGACAAACTGCCAAATCATCAGTACAGTGACACATCCCTTCTAGCACCAATTATATCTAACAAGCAATGCACTGCAGAAACTATCACTTATAATCTCCTGCACTGCAGGAAATCTTTCACTTTTATCTAGTGTACAGTGCTAATGAATGCCTTATAAACTGGGCATAAGCTGGGTGTTTGTGAGCTAAGATATTTATCTTTACTGAGAATCAGCATCAGCTTGATCTTCTAGATGTTGTCACTCATAAAGGTCAAAACATCACTGAATATGAGACATGAGGACTTCTGCATGAGCACTTCCATGGCTCTCTTTGAGTCCTTCTTTGATGATTTAAAATCCAGCTGCATTATAAGCTTGGGTTATTGTACACAATGTATGATTGCTGCTACTTCTGTATGGTTTTCACCTTCAAGCATTCTGAGTAACAAATTCTGAGAAATAAAACAGGAAAATAACGATTTAAGATTATCAAAGCTTGCACCACCAAGTGGTGTTGAAATTGCTGTTGTATCATTATTTTTCTCTGGTGTTGAAATGCTTGCGTTTCATTGGACTAGACAGTTACCTTACAAGTATTCTTTCCTTGCAGCATCTCCTATTAATATCAGATTTAAGCAGTATGTTAAGCACAGATAATTCAGTAATATAATTTTTTATTAGGACTGGTGCTAACGAAATTTTGCATTAGTTATGATTTAAGTTTTAAAATCCCATTTGAATTCTGCAGCTTGATGTATATTTCTGGAACATTCAAATAGTGTTGAATTGCTGTCTTACTGGAAATCCAGCCTTTGGTTTCTACTTCCATGTTTTAAGATAATAGTTAAGGATTACAGTAAACAAAACTCTAATAACACATAAAAACTGCTTAATCTACATATTCTGCAAATATCCCTTCCTGTTAAATGAGACGGTTATAATTTACTGACGGACTGCATTGTTGAAGCTCACTCTAGAATGATCTTATATCCATCTTATCATTTTTTTATTTATCTCTAGCAGAATATTTAATACCAAGGAAAAATGAAAAAAAAAAAAAAAAGTAATATCTCCAGGAATTTAGGGAACTTAGATCATCAAATATTTCAGTTTTTCAATATGACATTTACTATGAATATATTATTTTGCAGACTATGAAATACATAAACAGCATGTCTTACAGCAAGAGGTTCTCTGGTTCAATTCTCGGCTAGGGTGCCTTTTGTGCAGAGTCTGCATGTTCTCCCTGTGGTCGCGTGGGCTTCCTCTGGCTGCTCCCATTTCCTCCCACATTCCAAAGACATGCAGTAGGTGGATTGGACACTCTAAATTGCCTGTAGCTCTGAATGTGTGTGTGAGTGAGTGGTATGGATGAACTACCTTGGCAGGGCTAGCCACCCCACCTTAGCCCAAGATGATTGTCACTGTTGAAGTGACATCCCGACCCCATGTGCAAAAATGGGAAAAGGGCATTGAGGATAGATGGCTGGATAATGCAGGAGACAGAATCAGTTGATATAGTTTGTATCAAGCTGATTATTTTTTTAACAACTCAAAGTTAAAACCAGACAAATACTTTAAAGTCCAAGAGGTGCTTTTTTGGATAGCACAAGTGCTTAATACCACCATCGTCCTTCCTAGAATGGGGATACTGTTTTGTATCTCATGCTGTTGCTTGACTTTATCTGATGCCTCAAGTCACTGGTGAAAACTAGTGCTACTTCTGGGGCAACTTCTTTTTCTGCAATAATCCACATTCTCATGCACTGAGTAACTTATTGGAATACACTTGCAGTCATCTGATTTGTTTTTATTTTTATAACTGCAGTTATTGGCTAGCTAGGGAGCCCTCAGAAGGCGTCATATTTCTTTTATTTATTTATTTATGTATCTATCTATCTGTCTATGTATTGACATTTGATTACCAGGAAAGTCTGACTGGGTAGAAGCCCATTTTCAGCAGAGGCCTGGGGAAAAAAGCTCTAGATTATTACAGAATATTTTAAGAGCGATCATTTTACAATCTTCAAAAAAAAATGTGCAGATCAAATAATTACAACAAATTAGATAAAGTATAAGAACATTACTTAAGAATTAATACAAGGTATATGACAATTATTTAATATTTAGAGAAATTTTAGACAGTTTGTAGAGAAATTAAAGATAAGTTAGTCTAATACAAATAGGAATTACAATATCAAGTGAGGGAAAAACAGGTTTATGGTATATTCAGAGAGAAAGTCATGGAAGAGAATTAGATAGCAGTAAGGATGTAAGTAAAGAAGGGAGAGTAAAGAAGTATAAGGAATGAAAAGGTACTTGTTCACATTTAGGGATATAGTTTATCCTGGTTTTGAGCAAGAACGCCAGGTTTTAGCTTCCAAAAGAAATAATGCAATTCATGAAAAATGGTATATATAGAATGTCCTTTCTTGTTATAAATAACTTTGGCCTGAATGTGTATATATAACTATTTCCCTTGGAAAAAAATCGCTGTTCTGACACTTTGACATTGTAAGCTTTTGCTTACATAGGGTCAGTTAATCACCATTTACTTTTTTAAGCATTCAGTGATTTAATATAGACCCCCATTGTACTACCATGTATACAAGCATTCTTGATCTTATACTCACAGTCATTGGGGAGCATTGTTCTCCACAAATTTTAATTTCTTCACTCATCAGATCTGACCATATGGTGGTATTGCTTGAAATAAATATTAAATCCGAAGACCCAGCAAAACTAAAAACCTTTAGGAACTATTCAAAAGCTAGAGATGCAATTATACAGCCAAACTGGAGGCTAAACTCTCTCAACCCAAGGCTGGATCAGACAGTCAAGAGGAGAAGGGAAATACTTGCATCACACCACCAATCTCATATAGACCCATTAAACCAGCACCGGCAAAAAACACACATAAATACATGAAAACATACTAGGAGGCTCGAAATAAAAATCTGAAAAAGCAACAGAGACCTCCAAAGCAGACATCCAAGCAACCTCCACCCCCCCCAACACAAATCATGAAACACATACTTCACAAAACCAGTGTGCCATGCAATCACAGCCCTTAAGGCAAAATAACATACCCAACATACTAGTAATATGTGACTCTATAGTCAGGCACACTGACGTCCCACTCACTAGGCTGAATATGGAGAAGGTTACTGTTAGCTGCCTGTCAGGTGCCAGGATCCACCACATAACACAAGCAGTCAGGTCACTCCAGAACAAGTACAAATATGACTCTGTCATTGTCCATGTTGGTGTGAATGACCCAAGATGTTCCTCCCTGGACTACATGAAAAGAGACATGGAAGAGCTCTCTGATCTTGTAGCCCAGGCTGGTAGGACCCTGACTAGCATCCTGCCCTCACCAAGAATGATACCACAGTATAAAGAAAAAATTATCAATTTCAACAATTGGCTAAGTTTCTGGTGTCATTCAAAGGGGATCCAGTGTCTGACCACCTGGGATGACATGCTCGACAAGCCATGCTGCTTCACTAGAGACAGCTTGCACCTGTCACCCTTAGGCTTTCAAATACTGGGCAAGGCTCTTTCCACCCCCATAGTGTCTTTTTAGGCAAGGCTGAAAAGACAAACCCACCGCCATAAATAGCACAAGTAACAAAAAACTGAGGGTGATGCTACTCGATGCCAGAAGTCTAAACTTCAAAATGCATGCACTTGAGGCACACCTCAGTATGGAGAAAATCGATATATGTGCAGTATCAGAAACCTGGTTTAAAGCTCCAGAGAGCACCCCAACACTACCATGCTACAACTCATGCCATGCATTTCAGCCACAGAACCCGGACCGAAATACAAAAGGCGGGGGCTTATCCATATTCATCAAGGATACCCACACCTCCAGGTTAGTGGCACAGCACGATGCTTCAGAGATCATCCACGTGCAACTAACAATGGGCAAAACTGCAATTCAAATTGTAGCTTGCTACAGATCACCCACCATGTCCCAGGACCCTCATTCTGCATTTCTGGAAACACTGGGAAATATAAAGGTCCTACCAAACACCCTAATATTGGGTGATTTCAATTACCCAAACATTAATTGGGAGAACTACTCAAGTACTAACTCCCTTGCCCAACATTTCCTAGAATTTATAAACTCAAACACCCTGGATCAACTGGTCAACACTCCCACTAGAGGTGACAACATATTGGACCTGGTCATCACGAACATGGGCGACCGGTGCTCCACACTGGAGGCCATCCCCTCACTGGTTAGATCTGACCATAAACAAATCACTTTGGATATCCACATTCCGCCCCTACCCCTGGACAAGGAAACCACTGTCAAAAACTTTTCAAAAGCAAATTTCACATTACTTAAGACCGAGGTGGAAAGTTTCAAAGCTCCCATGCTAAAGGATAACATTGTCCAAGCTGCAAAATCCTTTACTAATGCATTCTACGGGCACCTACAAGAATGCATGGATTGTGCTATCCCAAGCAAAACCATGACTCACTCCTCCAAGAAAAGGAACCCAGTCTGGTGGACTCTTGCCATAAACAAGCTATACAATAAAAGGAGGAAACTAGTACAAAACAGAGTAAAATCCCAAGAAGGGAAGACATCCCTGATTAGTATCAGCAAGAAACTCCGATCCCTCATAAAATCA